>NC_057801.1:181469408-181517105 GCF_018294505.1 Triticum aestivum
GGGGTCCGAGTTGTCCACGAGATAGGGGGCGCGCCCAGGGGGTAGGGCGCGCCCAGGGGGTAGGGCGCGCCCTCCACCCTCGTGGATGGCTCGGGACTCTTCTGGCCCAACTCTTTTACTTCGGGGGACTTCTTTTGGTCCATAAAAAATCATCAAAAATTGGCACGTCAATTGGACTCCATTTGGTATTCCTTTTCTATAAAACTTAAAAACAAGGAAAAAACAGAAACTGGCACTGGGCTCTAGGTCAATAGGTTAGTCCCAAAAATCATATAAAATATCATATAAATGCATATAAAACATCTAAGATGGGTAATATAATAGCATGGAACAATAAAAAATTATAGATACGTTGGAGACGTGTCACGTTCCCGCTCCAAAAAAACGCCATAATCCTGCGATCGGCACAACAGTTCGGCGATCAAATGAAAAGTTTGACACACAAAAAGAAAGGACACGCAAGGAATGCATCCGACGGCGGGGCCGGCCTCCAGCGTCAGTGTCGGCGTGTGCGGGCTGGGCAGCGTCAGCGTGGCTTCTGGGCTGGTCGGCGCGGCTTCTGTGCTACTGGTCACCGCGGAGGCATCATCACTTGGGTAGGGCTATGGCATTGGCGTCGGCGTGGGAGTTGGCGTAGGCGTTGCCGGTATCTGGTTCAGGATGAGGCACTCGTCTTCCTTGGGCACCCACTTGATGCACGGCTCGTCGGTCTTTGGCCGCTCGTTTCTTCTTCTTCTTGCCTTTCCTTGTCGGAGCAGGCGTCGGCTGCTCCTCCTACTCCTCCAGCTCTTCCTCTCCGTAGTCGAGCTCGCCGTCCATGTCATCGAGATCAATTGAGTCGTCTTGGGCAGTGAACCCGGGGGAAGCAGCGGCGGCAACCGAGCCGGCTGCGATGATGTCTTCCATGTTGGCCTCCGTCGCGTCAGCGTGGCCAAGATGCGACGAGGAGGCTTGTGAGAAGAGCAGCTGGCTGCAGCAGAGAGGTGGTGTCGGGGAGGCTGCATAGTCCGGCGGCGAGTATGTGTATGGAGGCTACTGCATGCCGGTGAACGCGGGCGAGGGCATGCGATGGACCGGGCGACCATGGGGGAAGGTGACGTCGGGGTTGAACCCGCCGTGTACGTCATCGTCGGCATAGCCTGGCGACGGCGTGCAACCCCATGGTTGTGGCAATGACGAGAAGCCGGCCGGAGATCCGACGCTTTGCTGGCTCCAGGCCGCGTGCAGGCCGTGGCTGCCGGGTGGATGCATCATCCCCGCGCAAGCTGCCTCGGCTTGTTCGGCCGAGCGCTCCGCCTGCTCCCCCGCCACCGCAGCCGCGAGTGTCGCCCTCTCCCGGGCCTTCTTGGCCCTGTTGCGCCTATCGGCGGTGATGGCCTCCCGGCACTGCACTTCCGCCTTCCAGTCGGTGTTGGTCATGCTCGGGGGCTTGGACGGTGGCGCCCTCTGCTTCCTCTACCTCGGCTGGGCGGCGGCGGCGGGTGTGGTATCCGTCACGGCGCGGGGGAACACGTACTTTTGCGGCGGCATGGCGCCCAGCTTGGAAGGCAGGAGGAGAAGATTGGTGGGAGGAATGGAAAATGAGAGGGAAGCTGAGGGGGGGAGGAAACGGCGGGAAAAGGGCCTCCTCTCGCTGACAGAGCGGCCCCACGCCCCTTTTCGCTTCTATCGGCGCCCCCAGGCGACACCCGGGCGCTTGGGTTTGGCTTGGGATCGCCAGCTATTAATTTGGCCCAAACCGGCGCTAAATGAGATCCTAGGGGCGCGACTGGGCCGATTTCGGCTGCCGGCGCTAAAAAATCGCATTGGGGGGCCTGTTGGGAGCGCGGCTGGAGATGCTCTAATGAACATGCTACCATTCCATGTGACAAACTAGCTATCGAGCTTATATCAAATGTTCTCTGTAAATGAGAACAAGACATCACGTATAGAACCTATAAGGGGTACTTCAACATCTATGGCGAAATCCCTGTTCACCATGTTGAACCTAGGCAGCGGCAACAACTGTGGATATCATTCCCTTCTTGGGGCACTGCCATGGCTTTCTCCATGCTTCTCTTCGAGCGCCAGGTCTTGGATCGAATGGCGACGACGTCATGGCATTGATACGTCTCCAACGTATCTACTTTTCCAAACACTTTTGCCCTTGTTTTGGACTCTAACTTGCATGATTTGAATGGAACTAACCCAGACTGACGCTGTTTTCAGCAGAATTGCCATGGTGTTATTTTTATGCGGAAATAAAAGTTCTCAGAATGACCTGGAACTCCAAGGAGTCACGTTTTGGAATTAATAAAAAAATTGGCAAAAGAATCAACAGAGGGGGCCCACACCCTGTCCGCGAGTGTGCAGGGAGCGCCCCCTACCTTGCGGGCCCCCTGAACCTCCACCGACCTCAACTCCAACTCCATACATTCACGTTCGGGGAGAAAAATCAAAGAGAAGGATTCATCGCATTTTACGATACGGAACCGCCGCCAAGCCCTAATCTTCCTCGGGGGGGCTGATCTGGAGTCCGTTTGGGGCTTCGGAGAGGGGAATCCGTCGCCATCGTCATCATCAACAATCCCCCATCACCAATTTCATGATTCTCACCGCCGTGCGTGAGTAATCCCATCGTAGGCTTGCTGGACAGTGATGGGTTGGATGAGGTTTACCATGTAATCGAGTTAGTTTAGTTAGGGTTTGATCCCTAGTATCCATTATGTTCTAAGATTGATGTTGCTATGACTTTGCCATGCTTAATGCTTGTCACTAGGGCCTGAGTGCCATGATTTCAAATCTGAACCTATTATGGTTTCATGAATATATGTGAGTTCTGAATCCTATCTTGCAAGTTATAGTCACCTACTACGTGTTATGATCCGGCAAACCCCGGAGTGACAATAGTCGGGACACTTCCCGGTGATGACCGTAGTTTGAGGAGTTCATGTATTCACTAAGTGCTAATGCTTTGGTCCGGTACTCTATTAAAAGGAGGCCTTAGTATCCCTTAGTTTCCAATAGGACCCCGCTGCCACGGGAGGGTAGGACAAAAGATGTCATGCAAGTTCTTTTCCATAAGCACGTATGACTATATTTGGAATACATGCCTACATTACATGGATGAAGTGGAGCTAGTTCTGTGTCACGTTATATTAGAACTGTTGCATGATGAATTGCATCCGACATAATTATCCATCATTGATCCATTGCCTATGAGCTTTTCACATAGGTATCTTTGCTTAGTTATTTCTCCGTTGCCACTGTTACGATTACCACAAAACTACTACTGTTACTTTTGCCACCGTTACCGTTACTTCCATACTACTTTGCTACTAAATACTTTGCTACAAATATTAAGTCTTTCAGGTGTGGTTGAATTGACAACTCAGCTGCTACTACTTGAGAATATTCTTTGGCTCCCCTTGTGTCGAATCAATAAATTTGGGTTGAATACTCTACCCTTGAAAACTGTTGCGATCCCCTATACTTGTGGGTTATCAAGACCTTTTTCTGGCGCTGTTGCCGGGGAAAATAGCTCTATTCTTTGAGTCACTTGGGATTTATATCTGTTGATCACTATGAGGAACTTGAAAGATGAAAGAACCAAGATTTTTCCCTTAACTACGAGGGGAGGTAAGGAACTGCCATCTAGATCTGCACTTGATTCACCTTCTGTTATGAGTAAACTTACGACGCCTACACCTGCACCTGCTATTGATTCTGATATGTCGCATGTTATTGATGATGCCACTTCTGCTATGCATGATGCTTATGATGAAACTACTTCTTTGCTTGATAATAATGTACCATTAGGTGAATTTCTTGATGAACAACTTGCTAGGGTTAGAGAGAATGAATTTATTGAAACTGATGATATTAATGAAAGTGATGATGAAGATTCTCCCCCTATATATGAATTGCCTTTGTGCCTGAGGGTTATGTTATGGATGAAGAAACTGCTAGAGACCTTTTTGCTTGCAATGATAGATATGATCTTAAGAAACTGTTAGCTAAGATGAAAGAAAAGTCTTTGAATGCTAGAATGAAATAGGACCCTGCTTTTGCTACTTCACCTATTTGTGTTACTGATAAGGATTATGAATTCTCTGTTGATCCTGAGTTAATTACTTTGGTTGAATCTGATCCTTTCTATGGCTATGAATTTGAAACTGGTGTGGCGCATCTTACTAAATTGAATGATATAGCCACCCTATTTCCTCATGAGGAAAAAATTCATTATTACTATATCCTTAAATTGTTTCCTTTCTCATTAAAGGGTGATGCTAAAATATGGTTTAATTCTCTTGCTCCTGCTTGTGTGCGTAGTCCCCAGGATATGATTTATTACTTCTCTGCAAAATATTTTCCCGCTCATACGAAACAAGCTGCCTTAAGGGAAATAATTAATTTTGTGCAAACTGAAGGAGAGAGTCTCCCACAAGCTTGGGGGAGGCTTCTTCGATTACTTAATGCTTTGCCTGATCATCCTCTCAAGAAAAATGAAATACTTGACATCTTTTATAATGGACTAACCAATGCTTCCAGAGACCATCTGGATAGTTGTGCCGGTTGTGTTTTCATGGAAAGAACTGTTGAGCAAGCTCAATTGCTATTGAATAATATATTGAGTAATGATAATGATTGGACACTTCCTGAACCAACTCCTAAGCCAACTCCGAAGAAAAGGGGTATTCTATTTCTCAGTCCTAAAGATATGCAAGAGGCAAAGAAATCTATGAAAGAAAAAGGTATTAAAGCTGAAAATGTTAAGAATTTACCACCTATTGAAGAGATACATGGTCTTGATAACCCAACACAGGTAGTAAAGTTAAATTCTCTCTATAGATTTGATAAGTGTGAAATCCCATCTACTAAGTTTGCCAGCCAATGCTTGGATGAGTTTGATAATTTTATTGTTAAACAAGAAAACTTCAATACTTATGTTGGTAGACAATTGAAACGTAATGCTTATATGGTTGAACACTTGAGTGATTATATGTCTAGAGTTAAAGGTGATCTTAAGCTTATTAGTAAACATGCTTCCATGGTTACCACTCAAGTCGAACAAGTGCTTAAGGCACAAGATGATTTTCTCAGTGAGTTAAATAATAAGAATAGTGATAATGTTTTTAGGGTTATGACTGGAGGTGGTAAAATGACCCAGGAACCTTTGTATCCTGCGGGCCACCCTAAGAGAGTTGAGCAAGTGTCGGGGGTTGGGTGCGACATATGCCAAAGGATGGCTTATCATGGTGGGGGCGAGTAGAACGTCGCCGGTGCCTGGAAACGGGATGAGGCGTAGACATGCACGCCGGCGAATCTTACCCAGCTTCGGGGCTCTCCGGGGAGATAACACCCCTACTGCTGCTCTGCGGGGTCTCCGCATGGTCACTATGGCAAAGTGGCTACAATGGCGCTCCTAGAGCTGTTTCGGGAGGCAAGAGGGAGCTCAACTGGCTCTCTCCTCCCCTGTCTATGTGTCTAACTCTCTCAAAGGCCGAACCCTTTGCATGGGCGCCCCGGGGGGTTTATATAGGCCTACCCCCCGGGGGTACAATAGTAATCTGACTGGGCGTGGCCCCCAGCCATCTGTCTCTCATGCCGCCGTCCTTCCTGCCGGTTTCTGGGGCCCGCCGACTGGTGGGTCCCGCGGACAAGCTGAACACTGTGCAGCACTCCTGATGATGCAGGCTTGGTCATTGGGTCGTGGCAACAGTGCCGCCGTCTGTCAGGCGATCACTGTCGCCACTCCCCATCCAATCTGGTTTATGGCTTGCGGGGCCCTGGCGGGGAGACGGCCGACTCCGTGGAGGCCGACTCCCTTAGGGCCGTCTTCTGGCGCTCTGGCCGTCTCTGATTCACCCACCGACGGGTGGCCCTGCGATCTCTGGGCCGTACAGGCCGGCGTCGTGGGCACAGTGCTTCACGCACTGTGGCTGAGGTCAGGGGAGGCATGGCAACAATGTCGCGCCTCGCCGGAGATCTCCCGGCGATACGGCTCACTGTAGCCATGCCAACCCCTCGTAGGCAGGAAGGGAAGGCCACATCGGGGCCGTGCCCTACATCGGTCTTTGTGAAATGTCGCGGGCCGACTCCCATAGTCGGCACTCCTGGAGGTCGCAAGCCGGGAGTCGGCTTGCTTTAAAGTCGTCATCTGGGACTCGGCTTTTCGGAGGAACGCCCTCTGGGACTCGGCCTCTCCGAAGATCGCCGGCTGGGACTCGGCCAGAGGGGCGCGGCCTGCCCCGATGTCTTGAAAGATCATGGATCCCGGGTCGGCCTACCCGTGGCCCATTACTCCGACAGTAGTCCCCGAAGCTGGTGAAGCCCTGTGGGCGCCGTCTCGTGGGGCTTCAAAAGTTTCAATCTTCCCAGCGCCGATTCTGAGACTCGGCCGCTGTTTCTTCGGGCCGACTCGCCGAAGTCGGATTTGTTCAACAAGGGGCCATTATTCGTAAGTCGCGGCGGGAAAACAGGCGGCGTACCGGATACGCTTCCCTGCCGCCATCGAGACGGTCCTATCGCGTGGCGCCACGTGGGGAGGATAGTCTGCCCACCCACGCGCGTGACGGGACGGGCCGCCAGGTGGGGCCCGCCATTACCGCGCCTCGGCTTCCGAGCGGATCCCCTGCGGCTGCGGACGGTTGGCATCCCCACATTGTTACTGCGCGCAGTAACTTCGTGGGGTAAATCATGGGCGGCGTGGGGCTTCGGGCGCAGTTAATCCCACGCCCGCCCCCTCGGCTCCTCAGCCCGTAGGGCTATAAATAGGCGGGGAGGAGCGGGGCGGCACTGCGCGCACACCCTCTCCCCCGCTCTCCTGCCTTCTCTTCTTCCTCCGCCGCGAGCCGAAGCATCCTCTCTCGTCGGCGATGAGCTCTTCCTCCGCCGCGCCCCCCGCCTCGCGCTCCGGCGTATGGGACGGCTCGGACGTGGAGGCAGAGCACATCGAGTTTCTCCGCCGGACCCACCGTCTCCCGACCGCGGACCTGGTGCACGCCCGTCCCGCGCCGGCGGGAGAGATCCGGCCCGCGCCGGAGGAGGGCGAGCGGGTCGTCTTCCGCTCGCACCTAATGCGCGGGCTGGGGCTGCCGGCGAGTGGGTTCTTCCGCTCGTTTCTGGAGTTCCATAATCTTCAGCCGCACCACCTCACCCCAAACGCGGTGGTGCTGCTTTCCGCCTTCGCCACTCTATGCGAAGGCTACCTCGGCGTTCTCCCCACCCTCGAGCTGTGGGGAGAATTTTTCTCTTCGAAGCTCGGTCCTCAGGCTGCCGGCACGCCGGCTCAGTGCGGCACCTACATCACGGTGCGGCGCTCGACGGCCGACAACCCTTTCCCTCCCATCTCGTTGGTGAAGTCGGTGAAGATGTGGCAGCGATCTTACTTCTACGTGAAGAACATCTCCACCGACGGCGACTAGGTCAATTTGCCGCCCTTCGACCCCGAGCCTCTGACTGGCAGGCTCGCCAGTTGGTCCCACCGGTCCAAGTCGCTGTCCCCCTCCGGAGCCGGCTCCGTGGCGCGACTCCGAGTCCTGCTGCAGTCAGAGGGCCTCGTCGGATCCGATCTTCTGGCCGCCTTCGTGGGGCGCCGAGTCCTCCCGCTCCAGGGCCGGCCTCACCTCATCTATCAGATGAGCGGCCGCCACGATCCGAGCCGGCTGTGCACCAAGGAAATGCCCCGCGGGGAGGTGGCGAACTTGGTGAACCACATCGCGGACTGTGAGTTCACGGAGAACTGGCAGTTCGGCAAGGAGCCGTACTCGCGCGACAACCCCCCTCCAATGGTAAGTCGCATCCTTCTGTAGCTTGATCCTCTTTGCAGCCGACTCCGGCCTCTAATCATCATCGTTGGTTTCTTCTGGGCAGAATCCCCTCACGGCGCCCGCAGCCGGCGCCATGAGAGAGCCCCGCGACTACGTCCCAGATCACGAGGACAATGATGTCGACGACCCCGACTTGGGGGCGGCGGCGCTGGAGGCCGACGCCGAAGGCGGCGGAGAGGGGGCAGACGGCGGCCTCAGGCCGTCGGCCACCTTCGCCGACTGGCCCGAGCACGACACCGACGTGGAAGTCGTCCCGCGCCATTAGCCGAGGGCCGGCCCCTCCGGCCAAGTCGGTGCGAAGAGGCGTCACGCCGGGCCGAGCGCGCCCGGCGGCAAACAGAAGAAGTTCAAGGGGCGGCCACCGCGACCAAGCGGGAGGAGGCGGCCACGAAGGCCAACCGCTTCCGAAGGGAAGTGAGAAGGCCGCCGCTAGTTTCCGCGTAAGTCTTTTTCACTCTTTCGTTTTCTTTGTTGGATCTTATCCGAGTCTTCTTTGATTTTTCCCTCCGGTCTTCTCCAGAGCTCCCCTCTCCCTTGAGAGAGCCGCCGTCCCCTCTGTCATGGGGTCGGTAGAGACATCCGCCAACAATCGGCGGGTCGATCCCGTCGCCGACCTTCGGGAGGCGACGAAACGGAATGCGCGGGAGAAGCGCGACGAAGAGGAGGCCGACCGCCTGGAGAAAGCGGAGGCTGAGAAGGTGGCCGCCAATGCCCAGAGGAGACTGGAGGAGGCCGAGACTGCCGCCGCGACAAAACAGCGCGCTGAGGAGGTCGCGCGTCGCCGATCGGCTATGCTCTTCCCTCCATTGTCGTTGGCGCCGCTGGCTCCGGAGTTCACGGGGCAGACCGGAGAGGTCGGCGCCGAGAACCCTCTCGTGGAGGAGGGCGGCGACGTTTCAGGCTCGGACACCCACGCGCCGCCTCCGCTGCCTCCGCCTCCGTCTAGGAGGCCGCATGGCAAGCAGCTGGTGGACCTGCAGGATCCTCCGACTACGGACGATGCCGAGGCGCGGCTGCTTCTTCAAGTTGCCGTTCCTGCGCGCCGCCGGCTTGAGAGGACGAGCTCGGCGCCGCGAGCTCGGGAGACTGGCGCAGCCAGCTCGGCGAATCTGGACGTCGAGGCCTCCAGTGCCGCGCCCACCGGCTGGTTGCGCGGAGGCGGCACCGGCCTGCTGAATCAGGCCCTCCTGGACGTCCAGTCAAAGCTGCGCGCGGAGAGCGACGCCCTCCAACTCTGCACCAGAGCGCATCTGGCCATGCGGACATCCGTCCGGGTATGTTTCCTTTCTCTTTTTTAATTTCTGTCTTTCTCTGTGGGGGCGCGCCAGCGCACCCACTGGGTGTAGTCCCCGAGTTCCGGGCCGGCTGCTGAGGAGGCGGTTCGGAACTCCCTTTGGTGAGCTCCGAGTACTAACTTTTGCCTTTGCCGGCTTTTTGCAGGAATATCATAATCTCCGGGCCACTGCCTTCAACCGCAATGTTGAGGAGCTGAATAAGCGGACCGCCGACCTGACGGAAAGCCGAGGTGAGTTATTTCTTCCTTCTTCGCGGGGGCGCGCTGGCGCACCCACGGGCTGTAGTCCCCGAGATTCGGGCCGACTGCTGAGCAGTCGGGCCGGATCTCTCCGGCAATCTACTTTCCTTCTTCTCCGCGGGGGCGCGCTGGCGCACCCGCGGGCTGTAGTCC
Organism: Triticum aestivum; assembly: GCF_018294505.1. Lineage (NCBI taxonomy): Eukaryota > Viridiplantae > Streptophyta > Magnoliopsida > Poales > Poaceae > Triticum > Triticum aestivum. The sequence goes on from NC_057801.1 coordinate 181,478,907, forward strand.
CCGAGATTCGGGCCGACTGCTGAGGAGTCGGGCCGGATCTCCCCGGCGATCTACCTTACTGATGACTTTCTTGTTTTCCTCTTCGCTCTTCAGGCGCCAATGCCACCCTCCAGGAGCAGCTGGGCGAGGCCAACACTGCTCGTCGTGCCAAGGAAGAGGAGTGCGACAGGCTCGCCAAAGAGCGCGATCTGCTGGCGACGCGGCTGGCCGAGCAGAAGGAGTTGCTCCGGAAGGCGCAGGACGATGCCAAGTCGCGGGAGGTCGCCCTCATGGCCGAGTTCGAGGTCGAACGCTCCGCCTGGACCGATCGGGAGGCGATGCTGACCTCCGGCTACCACGAGCTCGAGGACATCGTTGATGGTAAGTCTTTTTCGCTTCTTTGGTCTTCCGACTCTGTGTCGGGCTGATTTCTGATTTCCCGACTATCTTCTTTTCTACCTTGTCAGACTTCTTTCCCGGCCATTCACAAGCCGTCCCTCTGGCCATCGAGGCGGCTCGGGAGGCGCGAAGGGCGAGGGGTGAGGTGATTGCCGCCAACGCCCCCCGTACCATCGACGAGCAGCTTCTGAGCATCGGGGCTCGTCTTCATCCTGCTCACCGCCTGCTGCGCCCTCTTCAGCGTGCCGGTGCCCAAGTGGTTGCCGCCCTGTGGCCGGACGTGCCTGCTCTTCGCACCGCCAGTCGGACCGCCGACTAGCTGGAAGTCGCCGCCGGCCGCCTTGAGGCTTGGAAGGGCTCCTCGGCCCGGGCCGGAGCACGCCGGGCCTTGGAGTTCGTCAAGGCGTGGTACCCGGGGTTGGACCTGGACCGCCTGGCCGCGTTTCGGTCAGAAGCCCAGGCCGAGCTGGAGGCCGTAGAAGGCACCCTTGTCGAGCGTGCGGCGGCCATCGTCGAGTACACGGACACCAGCGTCTTCGTGCCCGAGCAGACTGAAGGCGGCGAGGAGGCACCGCCGGACTAGTTCGGGATGAACCCGGAGTACGAGGAAGACTCGGCGGAGGTGATCGACTCCAGCGCCGAGGAGGAGGACGAGTCGGAGGACGGAGGCGAGGAGGAGGCGCCAGAAGACGAAGCAGGCGGCCAGCCTCAGCCCGATCGCGCCTCCAGCAACGAGCCGTGCGGGGACAAGGCGACCGCCGCCGGAGGCGACCAGGCTGAGACCGCCCAGCCGACTGCCCCGGCATCCGACACCGCCGTCACCTCTAATCCTCCGGCTCCGGAGGCCGCCTCCTAGACTGCTTCTGTTTATCTGTCTTCATTAATCTTTTTGAAAGACTTTTTAGGTTCGAACAATTCCACCCACGGGGTGTATCCTGAATTCTTATTCGGAGATTCGGCTGAGGGCCTTTGTAAATATTTATCTAATTTCCGCCTTTCCCTGCTTGTTGCTCCTTAGACTTTTTTTCCTTTGCCACTTTCCTTTAGTTGCCGCCTTGCCGGCTGGGCAGCCGCTCTGCGGACTGTCGCCAGGTCAAGTGCTTGGCTACTTCAGGAAGGCAAGTACTTAGCCATTTAGAGTTTCTCCAGCAAATCGGCTAGAAAGCGACAGGCCGACTATTCGAGAGTCGGCTGTCCTTGATAAAAGTCGAGACAGCAAGCTGAGTGCTCATGAGTCGGCTCGGTGGGGGGAGGCTGGTAGCCGGCTTGGGCTATGCGTAAGCTTTTAGGTCCTTAGCCATTTTTCGTGCGTGCGCTCGTTCTTGCTTGTCCCCTGCCTACCGACAGTCGCTCTGCGAGCTGCGGCTTTCGACAGGAGACGACTTGAGCGCAACACATTACTTGTCTGACCATAGGAAGCATTTCATAGCGCAAGATGGCGAGTCCCCGGGCCGACTAGTCGGACCCGGTGCCAGACAGTATGATAAAAAGGAGCAGCATATTCAGAAGCGTAATTCTTATCATACAGATAATCAAAAAGGCAGTCCCCGAGCTCGTCCCGAGGGGCCTAAGGTCTTAGTACTTTAATACAAAGAGGGTAGTGCGATACATACTGCATCAACTGTAAAATCTTCGAAGAAGATTCGCATTCCATGTGCGCTCTGTTTCTTTGCCGGAGTCGTCCTTCTTGCGCGCTTGAGGCTTCTGAGCATCGATCAGGTAGTAGGCGTCATTCCCTAGCACCTTGCTGATGATGAAGGGACCTTCCCAAGGCGCTGACAACTTGTGCTGGCCGGCTGTTCTCTGAATCAGCCGGAGCACAAGGTCGCCCTCTTGGAACGATCTTGGCTTGACCTTGCGGTTGTAGTATCGGCGCAGACTCTGCTGGTAGATGCCGAACCGACTGAGTGCCAACAGTCGGCCCTCTTCCAGCAGATCAATGCCGTCTTGGCGTGCTTCTTCGGCTTCCTCTTCGGTGTACATGGAGACTCGTGGAGAGTCGAACTCTATATCCGTCGGGATGACGGCTTCGGCACCGTAGACGAGAAAGAAAGGCGTGAAGCCGGTTGACTTGTTTGGGGTTGTGCGCAGACTCCAGAGGATGGCAGGCAGCTCCTCGACCCAACAGCCGGCCGAACGCTCGAGTGGTTCGACCAATCGAGGCTTGATGCCGGACAGGATGAGGCTGTTGGTTCGTTCCACCTGGCCGTTTGACTGCGGATGGGCAACGGACGCTAAGTCCAGTCGGATGCCCTGCGTCGCGCAGAAACGAGCCAAGGCGCCCTTGGCAAAGTTTGTGCCGTTGTCGGTGATGATGCTGTGCGTCATGCCGTACCGCACCGTGATGTCGGCAATGAAGGTTACTGCTGTAGGCCCGTTTAACTTCTTGATGGGCTTTGCTTCCACCCACTTGGTGAACTTGTCCACCGCGACAAGCAGATGAGTTAGGCCGCCCCGGGCCGTCTTGAATGGTCCTACCATGTCCAGGCCCCAAACTGCGAAGGGCCAGGCAATGGGGATTGTCTTTAGCGCAGAAGCCGGCTGAAGGGGCTTGGAGCGGAACATCTAGCACCCCTTGCATTTTTGGACTAGCTCTTTGGCTTCTTCCAGGGCAGTTGGCCAAAAGAAACCGTGCCGAAAGGCTTTGGCCACGAGTGCCCTCGAAGCCGCATGATGGCCGCACTCGCCCTGATGGATGTCTCTGAGAATCGCTTGGCCTTTCTCTGATTCTACGCAGCGCTGGTAGACACCAGTGACACTGCGCCTGACTAGCTCTCTGTTGACTATGGTGTATGCTGCTGCTCGGCTCTGCACTTGCCAAGCCAAGATCTCATTTGTTGGCAATTCTTTGCTCACTAGAAACTTGAGGATAGGCTGTGCCCATGAAGGTGCTGCTATCTCTTCAACTGCTACCGCAGCGACTTGGACAAGGGTGGCTGGGCTGGGAGGCGGCGGGTTGGAGTTTGCGGCCGTTTGCTGAATTGACGGAATCTCTGGGCCGACTGGGGCAGCTCTCGGGCCGACTGGCGCAGTCCCCGGGCCGGGCTCTGAAGTCCCCGGGCCGACTGGCGCAGTCCCCGGGCTGGGCTCCGAAGTCCCCGGGCCGACTGGCGCAGTCCCCGGGCCGGTTTCAACTGTGGTTTTCTTGAGGTCGCCCGCTGGGGCTTTGGAGTCGGATCCGACTATTTTTGGCGGAGCCGGCACGAAGATGGAGTCTGACTCTGGTGAGGGCTTGATAGACGGCTTGAGGAGGCGCTGAAGGGCGACGCCAGAAGGTATTGCTTGGCGAGTGGAGGCGACTCGTGCCAAGGCATCTGCTTGATCGTTGTCATTTCTTGGCACGTGAAGGAATTCGCACCCCTCGAAATATCCGCTGAGTTGCTGCACCAGGAAGCGGTAGCTCGCCTTGTTTGCGTCTTTGGCATCCCAGTCGCCGGATGATTGCTGAACCACCAAGTCGGAGTCGCCATAGCACAGGATCCGGCGAATGCCGAGTTCTTTGGCAAGTCGGAGCCCATGGATGAGCGCTTCATATTCGGCGACGTTGTTGGAGGCGGCGAAGTGGATTTGCAGCACGTATTTGAGCTTGTCGCCTTTAGGGGAGGTGAGGACGACGCCGGCTCCAAGGCCGGTGCGCATCTTGGAGCCGTCGAAATGCATCCGCCAATGAGTGGAGTCGGGCGCTGGCGGCAGGTACTGGGTCTCGGCCCAGTCGACGAGGAAGTCGGCCAGCGCCTGCGACTTGATGGCGGTGCGGGGCTGGTAGTAGATGGTGTAAGGGGCTAGATCTATAGCCCATTTGGCCACTCGGCCGGAGGCGTCTCGGCTTCCAATGATCTCGGCGAGTGGAGCGGTGCAAACCACGGTGATTGGATGCTCTTGAAAGTAGGGCTTCAGCTTCTTGGCGGCAAAATGCACGCCGTAACACATCTTCTGATAGTGAGGGTAGTTTTGCTTGGAGGTCTACAGTACCTCGCTCAGGTAATATACCGGTCTCTGGACTGGGAGCGCCTTGCCTTCCTCCTTGCACTCGACTATGATGACTGTGCTGACTACTCGGCTGGTGGCGGCGATGTACAAGAGCATGGGCTCTTTGGGAGTCGGAGCCGCCAACACGGGGGGAGTAGTCAACATCTTTTTCAGTTGGAGAAATGCCTCATCTGCCTTGTGGTTCCACTCAAAAAAGGTGGTCTTCTTCATCAGTTGATACAAGGGCAGAGCTTTCTCGCCCAGCCGACTGATAAAACGGCTGATGGACGCCAAGCAGCCGGTGAACTTCTGCACATCCAACAGTCGGCTGGGTACCTCCATTCTCTCAATGGCCTTGATCTTCACGGGGTTGCACTCTATGCCGCGTTCGGAGACCAGGAAGCCAAGGAGCTGGCCGGCTGGGACTCTGAAAACACACTTCTCGGGGTTGAGCTTGATCCGGAATCGGCGCAGATTTTCAAAGGTCTCTTTGAGGTCTTCCAGCAGCGTCCCACACTTTTCCGTCTTCACCACCACGTCATCCACATAGACGTGGGAGTTTCGGCCGAGTTGCTTGAGGAGGCACTTCTGCATGCAACGCTGAAAGGTGGCGCCGGCATTCCTTAAGCCGAACGTCATCGTCAGGTAACAGAAGGCCCCGAACGGCGTGATGAAGGCGGTCTTCAGTCTGTCTGCTGGATTCAGCTTGATCTGGTGGTATCCTGAGTATGCATCTAGGAAACTCAATAGCTCGCATCCGGCTGTGGAATCTATCACCTGATCAATCCTTGGCAGAGCAAACGGGTCCTTCGGGTAGGCTTTATTGAGGCTTGTGTAGTCGATGCACATCCGCCACTGCTTGTTTTTCTTCAGTACCAACACCAGGTTTGCCAGCCACTCTGGAAAAAAACACTTCCATGATAAAACCGGCTGCCAGGAGCCGGGCTATCTCTTCTCCAACAACTCTTCTTTTCTCTTCTGACAGGCGGCGCAAGGGCTGCCTGACGGGCTTCATATGTGGCCTGACGTGTAGCTTGTGCTCGGCGAATTCCGTCGGTACACCCGGCATGTCCTTGGGGGACCATGCAAAGATGTCCCGATTCTCACGGAGGAAATCGACGAGCTCGCCTTCCTATTTGCTGTCAAGGCCTGTGCCTACGACAACGTATCTCTCTGGGTGCTCTGGGTCCAAGGGTATCTTCTTGGTTTCTTTGGCCGGCTTGAATGATCCTTCTACCTCCGACTCCTTGGGGTCGGGCGACATCTCTGGCTGCTTTCCGGCCATCGCCACGACTCGGTCAAGGAGCCGTTTCTCGGCTGCGATCACCAAGGACTCGGCCAGCCGACTGCTCTCGGCCGCGCAAGCGGATGATTTCTTGTAGTCACCGGCAATGGTCAGAATCCCCTTGGAACTCGGCATCTTCATTTTAAGGTAGGCGTAGTGTGGAACCGCCATGAACTTGGCCAAGGCAGGCCGGCCAAGCAAAGCGTGGTACGGGCTCTCCAAGTCCACCACCTCAAACCAGACCGGCTCTCGGCGGAAGTGATATTTGTCCCCGAAGAGGACGTCTATCAGGATCTTGCCGATTGGTGAACAGGAGAGGCCGGGTACAATTCCATGGAACACGGTGCGGCTGCTCTGCAGCTGCCTTTGCCTGATTCCTAGCTTCTCCATGGTGTCTTTGTACAGGATGTTTATGCTGTTGCCTCCGTCTATCAGGACCCGCGAAAAACGGGCGGCCCGCCTATCAGTGGCCAAGGTCGCACCTAAAACCAGGGCATAGGAGCCTGGACTCGGCATCACCTCTGGGTGATCCGACCGACTCCAACTGATAGGCCTCTCGGACCAATGCATGAACTCTGGAGCATCCGTTGCTACTGCGTTTACTTCTTGCTGCTGTTGGCGCCTGCCGCGCCGGTCATCTGCCACGCTGGTGAATACTACGTAGGCTCCGTGCTCCTCTGGGAACTCGTCTTGTACTGCACCGACTGGCCGAGCCACCGGCTGCTGGGGCGGCGGTGGAGGCGGCGGCCCTGCAGGCGGCGGAGGAGTGAGGCCGTCTCCCTTGGCGATTCTGGCGAGCCAGTGGCACTTTCTGGTGGTGTGGTTCAACGGCTTCGCGCCGCTGTGGAACTTGCAAGGACCATCCAAAGTCTGCTCATAGGAGAAAGCCGGCAACCAATTAGACTTGCCGCCTTTTTGCCGCTTGGCCGGAGGCTGCCCCTCCGGCTGCTGATCTTCTACTGCTGCGACCTATCGACTGTTGGAAGTCGGCTGTGGGGCCTTGCGCTTGTTGTTATTTTGTTGCTGTCACCGACTAGCATCTCCAGCCGGAGTTCTGGGAGCCTGGGGAGTCACCTTGCGAGCCGCGTTGACTTGAATCTCCGTCTTCATAGAAGAGTCGGCCGTGGCGTACTTATCCGCTATGACTAGCAATTCGTCAAGGGTTTCTGGCTCATCACAGAGGAGCTTGTGCTTGAGGAGGGTGCCCTCTCGGCACCCGGCGGTGAAGTACTCGATAGCCTGCACCTCGTGCACGCCCTCGCAGGAGTTTCGAAGTTCGCCCCAGCGTGTGAGGTAGTCGCGCGTTGATTCTTCAGGGCCTTGCACGCACAGGGAGAGCTGGCGCGGCTTGGGAGGTCGCTTGTACGTGCTGGTGAAGTTGCGAATGAAGGCTTCGGTGAAGTCGACCCAGCTATTGTGCTGTGGGGCTTCAGGCTGTTCAGCCATGTCCGGGCCGTGCCCTGGAGCATGAGAGGAACATACTTCACGGCAACTCGCTTGTTGCCGTTTGCTATGCTGACGGCCGTGGAGTAGTCTATCAGCCAGTCTTCCGGCTTTACGGAGCCGGTGTACTTGGGCGTGTCTCGGGGGAGCGTGAACCCTTTGGGGAAGGGCTCGTCTCTGATGCGGGGCCCGAAGCAAGGCGGACCCAACTCATCTTCTTCTTCCAGCGCCAGGGATCGGTGGAGTCGGTCGATCTGATGGCGGGCATCATTCTCTCCGACTCCCTCTCGGCGGCCAAGGCCACCTCCGAGAGTCGGATGCTCAACAGGTGGCGGAGAAACTCGTCGCTCTCTTCGGGGCGGGGGAGGCAGATAATCGTCCCACCGCTCCACTGCTCTCGGGCGGCCGTCTTGGTCGCGCTCGATGGTGATATGAGTCCGACTGCGACTGACAGCCGGCTCCTTCTCTTTCCTTCTGCGGACTCCGCCAGTCGGCGTCCGGGAGGTCGCGCCTTGATCTCGGCGGGGAGGTAAGTCGTCGTTTGGCTGCTGCAGCGCATCTGCGCGGCCGCCGGCCGTGTTTTGCGCAGCAACCGCATCAAGGAGCTGCTGGACTCGCTCCGTCATCACACGACGCTCTTCGCCCTCAAAGTTCTTCAGCTCGTCAGTCGCCGCTTGGGCGGCGCAGATATTCTCCGCTGGGGTGGCGTAAACAGGGCGTTTCGCCCCGAGTAAGTCGACGATGGCCGCGCCGCGCTGTCGGACCGCACCTAGACGGCTTGGCCCAGTCGGGGCCGGCGAGCCGCCTACGGCGTGATCCATCTCGCGCTAGTATGCCTCTGACAAGCGCCTCATGCTTGCCAACTTCTTGGCGCCTTCGACGATCTAAAGGCGGCGTGCCTCCAGCGTCTCGGTGTCCGCGTCCTCTGGAATGGGCGCGGTCAGGTCTTGCAGGGCCGCGGCTAGCGGGTCCTCGGTTTCTTCACCGGAATGCTCGCCGTGGCTGATGACGAGCACCTACGTGACGTCGCTTTTGCCACTCTCCTCGTATGGAAGCGGCTCGTCGTAGACCACCACGTTGGTGGGGAAGATGTCAAGCGATACGGCGTCGGAGTCGACCAGCATCGGGTCGGAGGAGCCTACGGATTCCAAGTCTACGGCAGGCTCGCCGGCGACGTGGAGTTGGTCGAGGAGGCCCGCGAGAAGGTTCTCGGGGCCACCCGTGCCTGCGCCGGATGCAGGCTCGTCGGGGAGGCGCACCTCGCCGATAAGTTCGGCGAGGCCGCTCGCAGCGCAGGCGGCTTCGGCGCCGTGCAGCGTGTCGATGCAGACTCCATCTGGCGAGCCTGGCTGGCTGCGCTCGCCAGGGAGGAAAAGGGTTCTCGTCCAGAACAGATCTCCGGACGACGGTGCACCTCGCCCCACGGTGGGCGCCAAATGTCGGGGGTTGGGTGCGACATATGCCAAAGGATGGCCTATCATGGTGGGGGCGAGTAGAACATCGCCGGTGCCTGGAAACGGGATGAGGCATAGACATGCACGCCGGCGAATCTTACCCAGCTTCGAGGCTCTCCGGGGAGATAACACCCCTACTGCTGCTCTGCGGGGTCTCCGCATGGTCACTATGGCAAAGTGGCTACAATGGCGCTCCTAGAGCTGTTTCGGGAGGCAAGAGGGAGCTCAACTGGCTCTATCCTCCCCTGTCTATGTGTCTAACTCTCTCAAAGGCCGAACCCTTTGCATGGGCGCCCCGGGGGGTTTATATAGGCCTACCCCCCGGGGGTACAATAGTAATCTGACTGGGCGTGGCCCCCAGCCGTCTGTCTCTCATGCCGTCGTCCTTCCTGCCGGTTTCTAGGGCCCGCCGACTGGTGGGTCCCGCGGACAAGCTGAACACTGTGCAGCACTCCTGATGGCGCAGGCTTGGTCATTGGGTCGTGGCAACAGTGCCGCCGTCTGTCAGGCGATCACTGTCGCCACTCCCCATCCAATCTGGTTTATGGCTTGCGGGGCCCTGGCGGGGAGACGGCCGACTCCGTGGAGGCCGACTCCCTTAGGGCCGTCTTCTGGCGCTCTGGCCGTCTCTGATTCACCCACCGACGGGTGGCCCTGCGATCTCTGGGCCGTACAGGCCGGCGTCGTGGGCACAGTGCTTCACGCACTGTGGCTGAGGTCAAGGGAGGCATGGCAACAGTGCCGCGCCTCGCCGGAGATCTCCCGGCGATACGGCTCACTGTAGCCATGCCAACCCCTCATAGGCAGGAAGGGAAGGCCACGTCGGGGCCGTGCCCTGCATCAGTCTTTGTGAAATGTCGCGGGCCGACTCCCATAGTCGGCACTCCTGGAGGTCGCAAGCCGGGAGTCGGCTTGCTTTAAAGTCGTCATCTGGGACTCGGCTTTTCGGAGGAACGCCCTCTGGGACTCGGCCTCTCCGAAGATCGCCGGCTGGGACTCGGCCAGAGGGGCGCGGCCTGCCCCGATGTCTTGAAAGATCATGGATCCCGGGTCGGCCTACCCGTGGCCCATTACTCCAACAGCAAGATTCTTAGAGAACTAATGTTGATGCACCTAGTCCTTCTAAGAAAAACAAAAAGGAAAATGATAGGACTTTGCATGCTTCCCATTGAACCTATTGTTGACACACCTAAGAATCCCAATGATATTTCTATTTCTGATGTTGAGACCCAATCTGGTAACGAACATGAACCTAGTGATAATGTTAATGATGATGTTCATGTTGATGCTCAACCTAGTAATAACAATGATGTAGAGATTGAACCTGATGTTGATCTTGATAACCCACAATCAAAGAATCAACGTTATGATAAGAGAGACTTCATCGCTAGGAAGCACGATAAAGAAAGAGAACCATGGGTTCAGAAACCCATGCATTTTCCTCCTAAGCCGTCCAAGAAAAAGGATGATGAGGATTTTGAGGGTTTTGCTGAAATGATTTGACCTATGTTTTTGCGTATGCGTTTGACTGATATGCTTAAAATGAATCATTATGCTAAGTATATGAAAGATATTGTTACAAATAAAAGAAAGATACCGGAAGCTGAAATTTCCACCATGCTTGCTAATTATACTTTTAAGGGTGGAGTACCAAAGAAACTTGGAGATCCAGGAGTACCAACTATACCATGCTCCATTAAAAGAAACTATGTTAAAACTGCTTTATGTGATCTTGGAGCTGGTGTTAGTGTTATGCCTCTCTCTTTGTATCGTATACTTGATTTGAAAAGGTTGACTCCTACTGAAATTTCTTTACAAATGGCCGATAAATCAACTGCTATGCCCGTCGGTATTTGTGAGGATGTGCCTGTTGTGGTTGCAAACATTAATATTTTAACGGACTTTGTTATTCTTGATATTCCCGAGGATGACAGTATGTCGATCATCCTTGGTAGACCTTTTCTAAATACTGCAGGGGTTGTTATTGATTGCAACAAAGGCAATGTCACTTTTCATGTTAATGGTAATGAGCATACGGTACACTTTCTGAAGATACAACCTCAAGTTCATAGTATCAATTCTATTAAAAAAATTCAATGATTACTATTGGAGGTTTTGAATTCCCTATTCCTACTGTCAACAAGAAATATGATATTCTTATTATTGGGGACATGCATATCCCCGTTGAGGTAACTTAGTGTTATTCGAAAATTCTCCAGTTTCATGTTATTCGGAAAAAGTTTGTTAACAAGATTTGATCAACCTTGTTAGCGGATTCCTTTTGATGAGCATGAGATGGATGAAGTTAGAAAGCACAACTCTTTGTACCCTCTGTCGGTGTCAAAACCGGCGGATCTCGGGTAGGGGGTCCCGAACTGTGCGTCTAGGCGGATGGTAACAGGAGACAAGGGACACAATGTTTTACCCAGGTTCGGGCCCTCTCGATGGAGGTAAAACCCTACGTCCTGCTTGATTAATATTGATGATATGGGTAGTACAAGAGTAGATCTACCACGAGATCAAGGAGGCTAAACCCTAGAAGCTAGCCTATGGTATGATTGTTGTAATGTATGTTGTCCTACGGACTAAAGCCCTCCGGTTTATATAGACACCGGAGAGGGCTAGGGTTACACAGAGTCGGTTACAATGGTAGGAGATCTACATATCCGTATTGCCAAGCTTGCCTTCCACGCCAAGGAAAGTCCCATCCGGACACGGGACGGAGTCTTCCATCTTGTATCTTCGTAGTCTTGGAGTCCGGCGGATAATGATAGTCCGGCTGTCCGGACACCCCCTAGTCCAGGACTCCCTCAGTAGCCCCCAAACCAGGCTTCAATGACGATAAGTCCAGCGCGTTTATAGTCTTCGGCGTTGCAAGGCGGGTTCTCCCTTCAAATTCCATGTACCTGTCGAACAGTGTCCGGCTTCATCTTGAATACTGTGTTCCTCGGCTTCTACGCCAAATAATGGCCCTCTTCCACGCGTCACACGAATGCGAAAAGCCAGGGTGTATTTTGCATTTCACCCCCCAATTGTGCGAGTCGCCCGCCTATAAAAGAGGCAAGAATCCAGATCCAAACCACACCGTCTTCCTCCCGCGAATACTCCATCGAAGCGCCTTTGACCTAGAAATCCATTCCACCATGGATCGTCAACGCGGCTCTTCTTCACGCGCTCCCAGCCCACCGCCGGGGAATTGGAGGAGGTGCTCTATTTCGCACAACGAGCTTGTGAAGCTCCAAACGGGGGGATTCCTCCCTCCGGCCTTCATGATCCCAGTCCGGGCCGGACTGGTTACTTATCAAGGTGGGAGACAGGCGGAGGACACTCCAAGCCCCAATAAGGGGGAGCGAGTATGTTTTGTCCCTTATCTGACAAGGGGACTCGGATTTCCAATACATCCGTTCCTCCGCGGGCTCCTGAAGTTCTACGAACTCCAGCTCCACCACCTCATGCCCGCCTCTGTCCTGCATATCGCAGGCTACATAGCTCTTTGCGAGCTATTCCTGGGCATTGAGCCCCATTTCGCATTGTGGAAGAGGCTGTTTTGCCTCGTACCCCGTTCTTACCAGGGGTCCATATATCAAGTGGGCGGCGCCGAAATATGGCGCATCGCCGGGAACGGATACCTATCCGGCACTCCCAAGAAGGCGTCCGAAGACTGGCCCTCGGAGTGGTTTTATATAGGAGACGCTCCGCTGTCAGACCCAGTTCGGATCGGCCTCCCGGAGTTTAGTGTTGCTCCCTTGAAGAAACGCCTCAGCTGGCGCCCACGGAGCCCCCGATTGGAGGAAGACAAGAGCGTCCACTACTTGATGGGCCGGATAAGATTAATGGCTCATTCCGGCTTGACCATGATCGGAGTCATGGCGACATGCATCAAGCTAGGGGTACAGCCACTGCAATATAGAGGCCACCCCATGTGGGATTTCAACGGGGAAGACGATGCTACCCGGCACGGCCGCAAAGGGCCGGATTCGACCGAGGATCTGGTGAAGATCCTGTCCAGCCTGTACAAGGGGGAGAAGGAGGATTTCCTTCGAACGAACCCTTCGAATGGGTTTTCCATGATCAACCCCAGAGGATGGGTAAGTGAACACCTTGAAGGGCCCAACCCATGCTTTCGAAGTTTAAGCTTCTTACATTATGTCTTCGGCGCAGGATCTACGCCGGACTGTGGAGGACATGGTAAGTCCTGCTCCGCAACCCGAGGATCCAGAAGGATCCCTGGATCCGGCCTCCGAAGAGGACCCGGATATCGAGGTGGAGCTGATCGACGGGGCGTATCACCAGCTCAGCATAGACAATGCTTTGGTCGCCATTACGGCGGACTACCCCGGGCTAAGTCCGGCTTCCCAGGTGATCGCGACCGAAGTCCGGACACCATTATCTCATCCCTGCCCATTTCTGACCTTCGTGAACGATGGTATTTTGCAGGAAGCACCTTTACGGCAGGAAGCCGAGCCCGCGGCGGCCGACCAATAGAGGTCAGTCTGAACCAGCAGGCGGAAAAGGAGCGCAGTGCGGACGGAAACATCGCCGCAAAGGTATAGCTCGTATTTGAATTTTTAGAGCAACGTTCAGAGGAAACGTCTGAGTGCTCATGATCTTTGTAGGAGAAAAAGCGCTCGCCGGACTGCGAGCGCAGGAATTGCCAATCCGACCAACACCAGCCAGGCTCCAGCGCCCGGCCTGGAGGGGGAGGCAAGCGCAAGACGCGAGCCGGATCCTTCTCCAACGGAGGATACCGACAGACTGTCCGCCACCAAGTCTGAGGTGGAGAGCGCCATGAACCATAGGCGCCGCCGGATAGTATTTCAAGAAGCGTGCTTTTCCCCGGAGGCATTGGATGCTTTTAACACAGGGGACGCACATCTCCGTGCTGCTCAAAATGGTTTTACCAGAGCCACGGAGCAGTATGTGAAAGACATACGGGTAAGGGAATTTTAATGGTTATATATACCAGTAGCCCCCGAGACTTAAAGTAGTTATGCTAACTGATTTAAGGATCATTGGAAATTTCAGGCACTTAACGAGAAGAACGCCCAGCTGTCTCAGGAGCTGCAAGATTGCAAGGCCCAACTTGAGGCCGCACTTGCTGCCGCAGGAGGAGACGGAAAGACCCCTCCTGGTAACACATTTTTATTAATAAATATAAGCGTTGTGCGGCGTGCACGCGAGTCTAATAATGACATTTGCAGGTACCGCCGGACAAGATCCAGACAGGCAAGCATTGCTACGCCAGCTAAAGGCCGGCGAGAGTGTGCTGAATAGGGTTCAGCAGGAAAGGAACAAGCTCCAGGATGCCAACGCCAAGCTCGGAGAGAGCTGAAAGGCGCTCAGGCCGAGCTGTCCGGCTCCGTTAAGGAGAATCAGCGGCTTCGTCGCGGCATTTATAGTGAGTGCTTGAGCGAACTCTTTTGAAAAGAAGAGTTCGGCGAGGAAGTATTTTGACATGATATGTCTTGTAGGTATACTCACGGGTCGTCCCGCAGAGGAGATGCCCATATCAATGGGTGATCAACTTCCCGAACTGTTGCAGCTACTCGAACGAGTTCGGCAGGCAATGAGCGGCCTTGTTCAGGCTTTATGGCCAGCCCTCACCCTACCCGAGGGCCTCGGGGAGCTTGCGGAGAAGCTGCAGGGAGTGCGGCAGCGCTTCCGTTTGTGGAAGATTTCGGCTTGCCGTCAAGGTGCCAGGGAGGCTTGGGCCATGGTGAAGACGCGGTACAAGAAGGCGGATCCCAACCACATGGCCGAAGTTGGACCGGTGGGGCCCGATGGGAAGGAGATCCCTGTGAGTTTAGTGTATAGCCAAGTAGAGTTGGCTGCTAAATTTTCCCAACGGGACTGTAAACTAGACAGCCTGTTAGACGGGATTGAGGAGGAATACAATCAGTAAATTTGACAATGTATGTTATCCTTTAAAGTGACATGTGAAATGCCTTCTAGCCGGATTGTAGATCGTTTGTCTTTGCCGACCTTTTCGCTTCGACCTCGGGACCCTAGAGTCCGGAGTGTGTCCGAATACCTTTTTGGTTAAGAAACAACCGTGGTATGCATGGAGACCAGGCGTAGGGGTCATTAGTGCTTTATCAGACAAGTGCCCAACTAGTTATGTTATATTACATGGTTAGTAAGAAACATCTTCCAGGGAGAATAGTTCCGTTAAGGGTTCCTTTCCCTGGGAGGCATGCCCTAAAGTGCATGTCCGGACTGCAAAGAAAGCAGTAAAACATCTGGGGGCAAATAGATAAATAGGTAAAAAGTCATCTTTTAAGTCACCGACCGAATATTCCCTTAAGAACGCTAGCTTTCGGCTTCACCCAGTCTGAGGTACACATCCGGCTGACCCGGCTGTAACAATCGCAGAGGTGCTCCCTTTACCTCCTAGCCGAACAATCGGGAACGTAGGGGTAAGCACAGGAGCCAGGCAACCCAGCTTGGCCAAAACTTAAGTCATATCGATGCATATAATGGCGAGTAAAAGGTACATGTGGAAGCTTGACACATGTGCTGGGTATAAAACCCGTATAATTGAGCTTCTGTAAAAGAAGCCCCCAGGAATAATGAGTGCGGATGGCACATCATGCGTATGCAAAGAATGCAAAAATAGGCCCGAAAGGGCTTTTAAGTGAAAAGGATAAAAAGAGAAACAAAAGACAGCCGAAGTGTAAAAGTTTGGACGGGGGAAGGGGACGAACTCTTAGTCCGGCGCTAGGCATGGAATCGTCGGAGGCGGGCTGCGTTCCATGGGTTCGGCTCGAGTCGGTGATCCGACGCATTTCGTAGACGGTACGCTCCGCCGGTCAGTACTTGATCGATGATGAAGGGGCCCTCCCATTTGGGCTTGAGCTTGTCCTTTTTCTTGTCCGGCAGGCATAGAACTAGTTCACCAACGTTGTAAGTCTTGGCCCGTACTTCTCTGCTTTGATATCTTCGGGCCTACTGCTGATAGAATGCGGAACGAGCCTTCGCGACATCACGTTCTTCCTCCAATGTGTCCAAGCTGTCCTGCCGATCAAGCTCGGCCTCTCTTTCCTCATACATGCGCACTCGAGGTGAGTCATGAATAATGTCACAGGGCAAGACTGCCTCTGCGCCGTATACCATAAAAAATGGTGTGAATCCGGTAGTACGGTTAGGCGTTGTCCGCAGCCCCCAGAGTACGGAGTCGAGCTCCTCGACCCATTGTGTGTCGGATTTAGTGAGTGACCTCACTAGTCTAGGTTTAATGCCGCTCATTATTAGACCATTTGCTCTTTCCACTTGACCGTTGGTTTGAGGGTGATAGACTGACGCATAGTCGAGCTTGATGCCCATATTTTTGCACCATGACTTAACCTCGTCGGCTGTGAAGTTCGTGCCGTTGTCGGTGATGATGCTGTGGGGGACTCCGTAACGGTGTACCACCCCTGATATAAAGTCTATCACTGGTCCGGACTCTACCGTTTTGACCGGTTTGGCCTCTATCCATTTGGTGAACTTATCCACCATGACCAATAGGTACTTTTTCTTGTGGGTTCCCCCTTTAAGGGGTCCAACCATGTCAAGCCCCCAGACCGTGAACGGCCAGGTAATGGGTATGGTTTTGAGGGCGGTGGGTGGCATATGGCTCTGATTAGCAAAGAGCTGACAACCAACGCATCGCTGGACCAAGTCCTGTGCGTCTGCCCGAGCCGTCGGCCAATAAAATCCTGTACGGAATGCCTTTCCTACAAGGGCCCGGGCTGCTGCGTGGTGTCCGCCTAGTCCGGCATGAATTTCAGCCAGGAGGTTTCGCCCTTCTTCTTTGGAGATACACCTTTGAAGGACTCCGATGGTACTTTTCTTATAAAGTTCTCCCTCATGGACCTTGTAGGCCTTCGATCGCCGGACTATGCAGCGGGCCTCATTTTGGTCTTCATGAAGTTCCTGCCTAAGTAAGTAGGCTAGCAAAGGTTCTGTCCACGCGGCGATTACTGCCATTATGACGTGGGCGGAGGGTGTTATGTCGTCTGCCGAATCACCGCTTGGTGCGGTTTTCTCCGGTTTGTCGCTACCGAGCTCCTCTTCCCATAGTACGGATGGCTTGAAGAGCCGTTCCAGGAAGATATTTGGAGGGACAGCATCACGTTTTGCACCGATGCGTGCCAGGACGTCGGTCGCTTGGTTATTATCTCGGGCTATGTGATGGAATTCTAGTCCTTCAAATCGAGCTGACATTTTTAGGACAGCGTTGCGATATGCTGCCATTTTCGGATCCTTGGTGTCGAAGTCTCCGTTTATTTGGGATATTGCAAGGTTTGAGTCCCCGCGCACCTCTAGGCGTTGAATGCCCATGGAGACCGCCATCCGGAGACCATGTAACAGGGCCTCGTATTCGGCTGCATTGTTGGAGTCCGTGTACATTATTTGAAGTACATACTAGATTGTATCTCCGGTGGGGGACGTCGGTACGACGCCAGCCCCCAGTCCGGCCAACATTTTGGAGCCGTCGAAATGCATAGTCCAATTGGAGTATGCGCCGTACTCTTTAGGGAGTTCGGCTTCAGTCCATTCGGCGACGAAGTCAGCCAAAACTTGTGACTTTATAGCTCGTCGAGGTTTGTAAGTGATGTCGAATGGTAAGAGCTCAATGGCCCACTTTGCTATCCTGCCCGTTGCGTCGCGGTTATTTATAATGTCATTGAGTGGTACTTCAGAGGCCACTGTTATCGAGCACTCTTGAAAGTAGTGCCGGAGCTTTCGAGACGCCATGAACACCGCATATGCTATCTTCTGATAGTGCGGGTAACGGGATTTGCAGGGGGTTAACACAGTGGATACATAATACACTGGTTTTTGAAGAGGGAGTTTATGCCCTTCCGTCGCTCGTTCGACGACGAGGACTGCGCTTACAACTTGATGTGTTGCTGCGATGTATAACAACATTGGTTCGCCCAGAGTGGGCGCAGCCAGGACCGAATTTGTTGCCAGTATGGCCTTTATTTCTTCGAGTCTGGCAGTGGCGGCATCCGTCCACTCGAAGTGTTCGGTGCGCCTGAGGAGGCGATAGAGGGGCAACGCCTTTTCTCCTAAACGGGAGATAAAGCGGCTTAAGGCTGCAACGCATCCTGTTAATTTTTGTATTTGTTTGAGGTCTTTTGGAATATCCAACTGTGATAGAGCTCGGATTTTGGCCGGATTTTCTTCAATTCCTCTACCGGATACGATGAAGCCCAGCAGCTTTCCGGCTGGTACGCCGAAAACGCATTTTTCCGGATTCAGCTTGATGTCATATGCTCTGAGGTTGTCGAATGTGAGCCTCAAATCGTCTACTAAAGTTTCGACATGTTTTGTTTTGACAACTACGTCGTCTACGTATGCCTCGACTGTTTTGCCGATCTGGGTGGCCAGACACGTTTGAATCATGCGCTGATATGTTGCGCCGGCATTTTTGAGTCCGAAGGGCATCGTGTTGAAGCATAATGGTCCATATGGAGTGATAAATGTTGTTGCGGCTTGGTCTTCTTCCGCCATCTTGATTTGATGATAGCCAGAGTATGCGTCCAGGAAGCACAACGAATCGTGCCCTGCTGTGGCTCGATAATTTGATCGATGCGGGGGAGAGGGAAGGGATCCTTTGGGTAAGCTTTATTGAGGTCTTTAAAATCGACACAGAGGCGCCAGGATTTATCCTTCTTTGGTACCATCACCAGATTTGCTAGCCAGTCCGGATGTTTGATATCTCTAATGAATCCGGCTTCCAATAGTTTGGCTAGCTCTTCTCCCATTGCCTGTCTCTTGGGCTCGGAAAATCGTCGAAGAGCCTGTTTGACTGGCTTGAACCCTTTTAGGATGTTTAGGCTGTGTTCTGCCAACCTGCGAGGGATTCCGGGCATGTCCGAAGGATGCCAGGCGAAGATATCCCAATTTTCCCGAAGGAATTCGCGCAGTGCGGCGTCTACTTCGGGGTTCAACTGTGCCCCAATGGAGGCCGTCTTTGTTGGGTCCGTTGGATGGACCTGGAATTTTATTATCTCGTCTGCTGGTTTGAAGGAGGTGGACTTGGATCTTTTATCGAGTATCACATCGTCCCTGTTCACCGTAGAGCGCAGCGCGGTGAGTTCCTCTGCCGCTACGGCTTCGGATAGTGCCTCGAGGGCTAGTGCGGCTGTCTTGTTTTCGGTGCGGAGTGCTATGTCCGGATCACTAGCGAGAGTGATTATTCCGCTGGGCCCAGGCATTTTGAGCTTCATGTACCCGTAATGAGGTATTTCTTGAAAAATTGTGAATGCCTCTCGTCCTAATATGGCGTGATACCCACTGCTGAACGAGGCCACCTGGAACACGACTTCTTCGGATCTGTAATTGTCCGGAGAGCCGAACACCACATCGAGTGTGATTTTTCCGGTGCAGCGCGCTTCTCGGCTAGGGATTATTCCTCTAAAGGTTGTGCTGCTTCGCTCAATACGGCTCCAATCGATTTCCATTTTTCGCAGGGTTTCCTCATAAATGAGGTTTAGTCCGCTGCCGCCGTCCATGAGGACTTTTGTCAGTCGAAAGCCGTCCACTATGGGACTAAGTACCAGTGCGGCTGGGGCTCTGGTTGTTCGGAATATGGGCTCGTCGCTACCATTGGAGGTAATAGCTGTGTCGCTCCATGGATTTGCTGTTGCTACTTGGTAGACTTCGGCGAGTTCGCGGATGGATCGTTTTCGCATATTATTTGATGCGAAAGTCTCGAAGACTGTTGATACCGTGCTGGTATTGTTGGAGTGGTTTCCCGGAGCTAGAAGCTCTTCGCCACTTTTGGCCACCTGCCGTAATATCCAACATGCTCGAAGGCTATGTGTTGGGACGGCTCCCTCTGTATTATGAAGCTTACAGGGTCCATTGAGCCATCCCTCCAGTATGGTTCCGTTTCCCTTATTGGGTTTTTGTTTTTTCGTTTTTGCATCTGGGGCCTGAGTGTAAGGCGCCCTTTTACTGCGGACTGGGTTTGGGGCCGGATTATCCCAAAATTGATTTTCGGTTTTCCGGAAACTCTCCATCGCACAGTACTTTCGTACAATGGATGCCAGATCGGTGAAGCGCTTAATTTTGCGACGATCAATGGCGTTTAGTATTCCCTTGTCCGTGCAGTTATTGCGGAAGATTGATATTGCGTTTTCCTCTCGGCAGTCCTTTATCCTGTCCATAACCAGGAGGAATCTGGCCCAGTAGTGATGTACTGTTTCTGTAGGCTCTTGCCGTATTAGAGATAGATCGCATATGTCTCGGCGGGTGGGTGGAATAAAATCCGGATCCCTGCCCATCTTGAGGCTCAAAGGCCAAGGGGTTTCCGAATTCGGAAGTGTGGTTTGCTAGGGACAATCCAGCGACTCCGGGGCGATGCATGATTTTAAGTTCAATGCTCGATCGAAGTACGTCCCCCCGCGGGAATCCGGCATGGAGGGTTCGGGAATCCGGACATGAATTGTTTTCAACACTAGCAAAGAGTTGCCGTATTGCTCCTCTACCACTGCAACGTGGTGGGTGGCCTGGGGAGAGTTAATCTCTCTCAGATCGGTTTTAAGCCCAATCTGGTTGTAGTCCGTAGCGACTCCTAGGGCGGCGATGCGATCCAAGATCTCGTTAACAGACGAGAGCTCTATTGGATCTAACTGTTCGGCAGCTTTAGGGCTGACGCGAAGATCGCTTTCGACGACTTGAGAAGTCATTGCCGAAGCGGCGGCCGGACAGGCGGTCATGAGAAAACCACCAAGCCGGATAGTTTGGCCGGCGGCCAAGGCCCCTCCGGCGAAAACACCGTCTTTGAAGACGGGTGGAGGCATCCGCTCTATCGGTGACGACACAGGGGAACTCTCAATGAAAGCACCAATGTCGGTGTCAAAACCGGCGGATCTCGGGTAGGGGGTCTCGAACTGTGCGTCTAGGCGGATGGTAACAGGAGACAAGGGACACAATGTTTTACCCAGGTTCAGGCCCTCTCGATGGAGGTAAAACCCTACGTCCTGCTTGATTAATATTGATGATATGGGTAGTACAAGAGTAGATCTACCACGAGATCAAGGAGGCTAAACCCTAGAAGCTAGCCTATGGTATGATTGTTGTAATGTATGTTGTCCTACGGACTAAAGCCCTCCGGTTTATATAGACACCGGAGAGGGCTAGGGTTACACAGAGTCGGTTACAATGGTAGGAGATCTACATATCCGTATTGCCAAGCTTGCCTTCCACGCCAAGGAAAGTCCCATCCGGACACGGGACGGAGTCTTCAATCTTGTATCTTCGTAGTCTTGGAGTCCGGCGGATAATGATAGTCCGGCTGTCCGGACACCCCCTAGTCCAGGACTCCCTCACCCTCCTTTTACATTATGTTCTTTAGATTAAATAAAGCAAAAACAGTTTTTTGTCTGTTTTCCGAATTAGCCTTGCAATAAAAAAATACCCCAAAATAAAAGTTCTCCAAATGCCCTGAAAATGGAGTATGATTTTTTGTAGAATATTTAAGAATTTCTGGCACTTAGAACACACAAGGGGGACCCACCATTTGGCCACGAGGGTACAGGGCGCGGCCACCCCCCGGGGCACGTCCCTCGCCTTGTGGGCCCCACATGGCCCCCTCCACTTATTCCAGCACCCAGACACTTCATCTTCCTCCAGCAAAAATCATCCCGTACCTCAAACCCGTGTTCTAGCTCGTTTTGCTGCCATTTTCGATCTCCTTGCTCAAAGCTCCATTCACAAAACTGCTTTGGGGGATTTTACTTCGGTATGTGACTCCTCCAATGGTCCAATTAGTTTTTTTCTACTGCTTTATTTATTGCAAATTTTTGCTGTTGAGGTGACCCTGTTCTTGAGCTTGCATGTCAAATTTATATGGTCCAAAGTAGTTTTAATACATAATATAGCCTCTAGGCACTTGTGGGAGTAGTTGCTATCAATCTTGTTGAGTTTGGTTCACTTTTATTTTGAGTCACTAAAAATTTCAGAAATTTTTCAGAGGAAGAAAAATGTTTAGAAAAATGTACCAAGGTGGTTCTTCAAGGAAGCAAGAACCAAGGCTCGCGATACGTGAGCCGGACCTTGAACCACCAAGGGAAGCTCAAGTGTGGCCTTCTGAATGGCCGTCGGAAGAGTTTATGGTCTAAGCAGGCTTCAAGGATGAATTTGATGCGTCTGTACATAATGCTGATCTTGAGGACTTTGTATCAGATAAGTGCCAATACTATTACCTCACTGATTCCTTTGTGAGGAGGTTTAAATTTTCATCCACGTGCAACGCTCACACTGTTTTATTTGATCTCTATGATAAATCATATACCATGGACCTTGAAGATTTTAACACTGCCTGTAAAATCCCATAGTGGGGCAAATTTAGTGAACCTCGTGAAGGAAATATGCCCTAGAGGCAATAATAAAGTTATTATTTATTTCCTTATTTCATGATAAATGTTTATTATTCATGCTAGAATTGTATTAACCTGAAACTTAGTACAAGTGTGAATACATAGACAAAACATATTGTCCCTAGTATGCCTCTACTAGACTAGCTCGTTAATCAAAGATGGTTATGTTTCATTTGATGAACGGGATCGCATCATTAGGAGAATGATGTGATGGACATGACCCATCCGTTAGCTTAGCATTATGATCGTTACAGTTTCATTGCTACTGCTTTCTTCATGACTTATACAAGTTCCTCAGACTATGAGATTATGCAACTCCCGAATACCGGAGGAACACTTTGTGTGCTACCAAACGTCACAACGTAAAAGGGTGATTATAAAGGTGCACTACAGGTGTCTCCGAATGTGTTTGTTGGGTTGGCATAGATCGAGATTAGGATTTGTCACTCCGTGTTTCGGAGAGGTATCTCTGGGCCCTCTCAGTAATGCTCATCAATATAAGCCTTGCAAGCAATGTGACTAATGAGTTAGTTGTGGGATGAAGTATTATAGAACGAGTAAAGAGACTTGCCGGTAACGAGATTGAACTAGGTATGATAATACCGACGATCGAATCTCGGGCAAGTAACATATCGATGACAAAGGGAACAACATATGTTGTTATGCGTTTTGACCGATAAAGATCTTCATAGAATATGTAGGAGCCAATATGAGCATCCAGGTTCCGCTATTGGTCATTGACTGGAGATGTCTCTCGGTCATGTCTACATAGTTCTCGAACCCGTAGGGTCCGCACGCTTAACGTTCGATGAAGATATGTATTATGAGTTATGTGTTTTTGATGACCGAAGTTTGTTCGGAGTCCTAGATGAGATAACGGACGTGACGAGGAGTCTCGAAATGGTCGAGACATAAAGATTGATATATTGGATAACTATATTCGGACATCAAAAGTGTTCCAGAAAGTTTCGGATAAAACAGGAGTGGTGGAGGGTTACCGGAACCCCCCGGGGGAACTAATGGGCCTCGATGGGCCTTAGTGGGAAGATAGGAAGGCCAGGAAGGGCTGGCCATGCTGCTGGGTCCGAATTGGACTAGAGGAAGGGGCGGCACCCCCCTTTCCTTCCCTTCCCCCTCTTCCTTCCTTCTTCCCCCTCTTCCTTAGGTGGAAACCTACTAGGACTTGGAGTCCTAGTAGGATTCCCCTTTCCTGGCGCGCCCTAGGAGGGCCGGCCGGACTCCCCGTGCTCCTTTATATACGGGGGCGGGGGCACCCTAGAACACACAAGTTTCTCTCCCAACCATGTGCAGTACCCCCGTCCATAGTTACACACCCCGATCGTACCATCGTAGTGCTTAGGTGAAGCCCTGGACCGGTAGCATCATCATTACCATCGCCACGCCGTCGTGCTGACGGAACTCACCCTCATCCTCAACTGGATCAAGAGTACAAGGGACGTCATCGAGCTGAACGTGTGCTGAATGCGGAGGTGTCGTACGTTCGGTACTTGGATCGATCGGGTCGCGAAGACGTTCGACTACATCAACCGTGTTATTGAAACGCTTACGCTTTCGGTCGATGAGGGTACATGGACACACTCTCACCTCTCGTTGCTATGAATCACCTAGATAGATCTTGCGTGATTGTAGGAATATTTTTGAAATTACTGTGTTCCCCAACACCTCGCAAATCTTAATATAAAGATTTCTTGCTAGTATCACCGTGGGAGAAACTAGAGAGATCACACAAGCTACCATAGGGAACATTGATTTCCCTTCCATACATTACTTTGCGCTCTTTATAGGTAGATGCATTAACGGTAAAGATGAGTTTTGTCACATGTGCGTTCTAGATCTTAGTGTCCTCAAGAGTGCGGTATTAGGTGATAAACAATATAACTTGGGGGCCATTGTTGCACGGAGGTTACATCTTAATGGTAAAAGTGGAGATTTGTTTGGTGGAATTTATGCAACTCGTTAGCTGATTATCTTGGTGTACCCATGAATGGAAACGATATTGAGTTGCCACCTTCTTATCTAGATTATAATGTTATGGTGCGCCATCAGTTTCTTGAGAGGAACGAACAGTTCCTCCAGTATCGACTAATCTTTGACAGACGGCGTACTGTCCATATTACTCTCCCTGCTCCTACTTTCTTTAACTTCAGGCAAACAGGAGATATTTTATAACCAGGGAGGAGGCAAATGAATATGAGAGGAGGGCGGAGGCAGCTCGCCTCCAGGCTACAGCTCTCTAGGCAGTACCCGTTGTATCCTAGTACAACCCCGATTACGACTTTGGATATCCACCAGGCCAGCCATGGGCATACACCAACTTAGGCCAAAAGCCTAAGCTTGGGGGAGTACGTATTTCTCACCGACATTACATTCATGTTCACACACTCATTCTAGTTGTCGGTGCTCATACTTTTTCATTGTAATGCTAGTTTATTTTCTTTTCTTGCTTTCTTCTTATGTGTTTGAAAAACTTTGAGAAAAATTAGTTCTAGCTTTTAGTTAGTTTACTTTCCATGCTTGTAGTAGTAGTATTAAAAGAAAACCCAAAAAGATTTCCCATTCTTCTTTTTCTTGTTGGGAGATTTCCCATGTAAATAGTTTTCTTTTTCTTTGAATTTCTTTTCTTTTCTTTGGGGGTCGAGAGGAGAAGACCACGATGAAAATGTTGAGTCGCTCTCATATGCATAATTGTTGATCTAACCAAGAGCCCAAGTTACCTTGTCTTCTCATTTGAATTAAATGCTTGCAGATTCCAGCTTAGTCCAATGCACGTGCACTATTATTATTATCCATACCGTTCGGTCGTGCAAGTGAAAGGCAACAATGACGATATATGATGAAATGATTGAGATGGGAGAAGCTGGTATGAACTCGACCTATCTTGTTTTTGTAAATATGATTAGTTCATCGTTCCTGATTCAGCCTATTATGGATGAAACATGTTTGCAATGACAATTAGAGACTATAGTTGCTCATGCCATGCTTAATTAGCTAAGAGCTTATAATGGTTTACCTTGCATGCCAACATGCTATTAAAATGGTTGTGATGTTGTATGATAGGGTGGTATCCTCCTTTGAATGATTTGAGTGGCTTGACTTGGCACATGTTCACGCATGTAGTTGAAACAAAATCAACATAGCCTCCATGATATTTATGTTCATGGTGATTTATATCCTACTCATGCTTGCACTCATTGTTGGTTAATCTTAATGCATGTTCATGACTATTGTCGTGCTCTAGTTGGTCGCTTCCCAGTCTCTTTCTAGCCTTCACTTGTACTAAGTGGGAATACTGCTTGTGCATCCACTTCCATAAACCCCAAAGTTATTCCATATGAGTCCACCATACCTTCCTATATGCGGTATTTACCTGCCGTTCCAAGTAAATTTGTATGTCCCAAACTCTAAACCTTCAAATGAAATTCTGTTTTGTATGGTCTAATAGCTCATGTATCAACTAGGGTTGTCTATAACTTCCCTGCTAGGTGGGTTATTCTCACGACGAGTGGACTCCGCTCATCATTCACGAGAAAATGGCCGGTAACCGGGATGCCCAGTCCCATGCCTAAATCAAATCAAAATAATTACAAACAAAACTCCCCTAGGATTGTTGTTAGTTGGACGGTACCCATTGTTTCGGGCCAGCCATGGAATGTGCTGGTTGGTGGTGGGGGAGTATAAACTTTACTATTATGTTTGCGAACCGCCTATAATGTATGTAGCATGGAAGATATCGAGATCTCTTGGTTGTTATGTTGAGAATGACAGTATGCTGCTCAAAATATTATTTATCTCTGTTTCAAAACTCGAGCTCTGGCACCTCTGCAAATCCCTGCTTCCCTCTACGAAGGGCCTATCTATTTACTTTTCTGTTGAGTCATCATCCTCTTATTAAAAAGCACCTGTTGGAGAACACCGCTGTCATTTGCATGCATTGCTATTAATTTACATTTAGTATGAATGTGACTGGATCTCTTTTGCCATGAATTACAATGTCCAGTCAGTCATTGATCTTCAGGGGTGCTCTGCATTTATGTTTTCCAGTCTTAGAAAGGGCTAGCGAGATACCATCTTGTTATATCATATTATGATTATTTTGAGAAAGTGTTGTCATCCGAGATTTATTATTATTGCTCGCTAGTTGACTATGCCATTGATATGAGTAAATATGAGACCTAAGTGTTATTGTGAATGTGGTAAGTTCATAATTTGCTAAAAAATTGAATGCTGGCTTTACATATTTTCAACAACAGATCAAACAGAGTTTGTAAAAGTTTTTCTTTAGCACTTTCAGTTTGTCAACTAAATTGCTTGAGGACAAGCAAAGGTTTAAGCTTGGGGGAGTTGATACGTCTCCAACGTATCTACTTTTCCAAACACTTTTGCCCTTGTTTTGGACTCTAACTTGCATGATTTGAATGGAACTAACTCAGACTAGCGTTGTTTTCAGCAGAATTGCCATGGTGTTATTTTTGTGCAGAAATAGAAGTTCTCAGAATGACCTGAAACTCCATGGAGTCACATTTTGGAATTAATAAAAACTATTGGATAAAGAATCAATAGAGGGGGGCCCACACCCTGTTCATGAGGGTGCAGGGCGCGCCCACTCCCCTGGGGCGCGCCCCCTGCCTCGTGGCCCCCTTGGACCTCCACCGACCTCAACTCCAACTCCATATATTCATGTTGGGGGAGAAATAAATCAGAGAGAAGGATTCATTGCGTTTAATGATACGGAGCTGCCGCCAAGCCCTAATCTTCCTCAAGAGGGCTGATCTGGAGTCCGTTCGGGGCTCCGGAGAGGGGAATCTGTCGCCATCGTCATCATCAACACTACAAAAAAATACACTTCCGTGATGATACGTGTTTGTCACAGTAGGTCGCGTTTTTTGTCATGCATGTGCATCCATGACAAATTTATGACAGAATCAAGATAGTCATACCTGTGCTGTCGTAGAAGTGTTCGATGACATTACCAAAATTATCATCACGGAAGTGTCCACTTCCATGACGATAAATCACGCGTCACAGAACTGCTTTCGTCAAGGGTGACCGACACGTGGCATCCACCGTAACGGAACGCTGTTAAGCTATCGGGTTGGGTTTTGGATCCGATAACCCATTAACAGCCCCGACCAATGGGGATTTTCCACGTGTAAAATCATCATTGGCTAGAGGAAACACGTGTCGGCTCACCGTTGGGACATATGTCATCCACTCATTGGACAGGAGGCGCCTATGATACGTCGACACATGGCACGGCCCAACAGAGGCACATTCCAGTGAAAAGGCCGGCCCGGTTGACTTGGTCAAAAGGTGGCGGGCCGGCCCATGGAAAGCCTGTTAACGGCCTGTTCGCATATAGCCCATTTATAGCCCGCTAACCCAAGGCCCATTACGCCCTATCCGAATTAGGCCCAGTAACATCATCTAGGCCATCCAATATGATTCCAGCCCGTTTTTACTTCTGGCCCATGTATGGCCCATGACGTCTTTTGGCCCATATGAGGCCCTATGTAACTCTTGGCCTATTAACGGCCCGTGGTGAAACTAGCCCGCAATGAACAGTGTATCACTTTACACCCACTAACGGCCCATGGTGAAACTGGCCCGTAATGAACAGTATATCACTTTATACCCATTAAGGGCCCGTTATTTAGTTGGGCTGTTTCCAGCAAATGTTATCTTTCGGCCTTCTCAGAGCCCATTTATTCTTGGGCTCATTTCCAGCATTCGTTTACTTACGGCCCGTTACTGTCATTTTCTGCTTGTGGGCCAAATTCAGCCCGTGGTTACATCGGCCCGTTTGTGGTCCGTTAATACGTTGGGCCGTTTTCATAGCGTCATCAAATACGGCCTATTAACGATGGCCCGTTATGGTTATACGGCCCATACAATGCCCATTGATGATACGGCCCATAGAAGGCCCATTGTTTCTACGGCCCGTAGAAGGCCCATTGTTTCTACAGCCCGTAGAAGGCCCATTGTTTCTACGGCCCATAGAAGGCCTACTGTTTCTACGGCCCGTAGAAGGCCCACTGTTTCTACGGCCCATAGGAGGCCCAGTGTCACTACAGTAAATATTAGCCCATGGTTATTGTGGCCTAGTTTTAAAAAGAACTACACTGACTACAAGCAAACAAATAAACAAGACAACAAGGAAATAAATAAGCAAGCAACTTATGCTAGGTTATCACGGCTGTTACACATATTACATCCACTGGGCATCAAAGTTCGCCACCAGTGCAAATATAGGGAACAAAGCAGCATATCATATACACTGGTTGTCAAAGTTGGCGACCAGCGCAAATAAATGCCGCAGCAAAACAAATCCAGAACTGAAACCACTTTAGAAGATCTCAAGAAACAATATCCTGGGTACCCATAATGCTGGCAAGATGCTTAGCAAGCTTATTAACTTTCTCTTGTTTGGCGCTTAAATCCTCCAACGCTTGCTGTTGCACCAGAAAATATGCATCTGAATTCTGCAGGGACTTCCTCAGTCCTTCAGCTTCCTGTCGCAGCGCATCTGATCGATGTCTTTCAACTTGAAGTTGAGACTCAAGAAGACGAACTGATTCAGGCAGCAAGTTCGAAGAGCTTGTGCCAGCAGTAGTGGCCAGTAACTCGAACACTACATCAAGACAGGACTTTTGGGTTCCCTCACTATCGTCAAGATAGTTTTTATCAGCTTTCTTGGAGACCAACAAGGATGTCTCACTATCTTGAACCTTATCTGCATTACTTCCTTTACCATTGGATAACGCGGTACTGTTCTCCAATATTTTGTCCGCATTCTAAAAGAGAAACAAGCAGACACATCACATGTTTACCATGTTGTATATGAAACTCATTTTGGTAAATGAGTTTAGTAGTAAAGTGGACATGATAACAGCATGAAACAAACATATATCTATGTGCCACGGTCACTTTATGGTCTATATCATTCTAGTTTTTGTTGCCAAATCAAGATAGAGACATAGTTCAAATAATATTTGTTCAAGACAAAGCAGAATAGACAGAATATAAGTGTGGGTAACTATAGGGCAATAACAACACTTGTAATGTGCATGACATGAGAACATAACTGTTTATTCAATTGAAACTGAAATCAACATAGAGCAGGTTACAACAGCAAACCAGTTAAAGAAACAGGTTTAAAACATACCTGTTGCGCCATTGGAGTTTCAATTCCATCCTTCAAATTTGAAAATAGTTGGTATGAGTAAATACAGTAATGCAAGAGCAAAGGAGTATGAACCATAGCTACAAAACCTGACCTGAGAACAAATCTTCTTCTCCTTTAAGCGTTGAGTTGGGATTCAGAGTGGTGGTCCTCATGCTTTGGGCACTGCAGTTCCCTTACTAACCACTCGTGTTTGGGTGCTCTGTGGTGGAGACGGTGCTGTGTCAACTGGAACTGGGTTACTATCTGCCGGGGTTGGGGTTAAAAGGGGTGTAGCTGGTTCTCTGTCCAACTGGGTAGGGGTACAATCGGCGAGAGTCTGGGTTATGTGTGGTGGATCTGGTCCTTGGGCAAGTACAACCGTGGTTCTATCTGCATCAACTAATAGCACTATCTTTTCTGAAGACCGTGTTGTTACTCCCTTAGATACTGCCATCACGCTCTCCAACTCAAATCGCTGATAAACAAGAAAAGTAATTGAAAGTATAGACATTGTATGATAGACAGGTGCAATGGATAGTGGGGAATAAAAGAGGGCATGAAATAATTCATATTTATGTTGTCTAACCAAACAGGATAGCATGACACAATTTCACATATATGATGGCTAACTAAACAGGATAGCATGACACAATTTCACATTATGATGGCTAACTAAAAAAGGTGGAAAGACATAGTTTAAAATATGAGACTATGTAAACAGGATGACATGACATAACTATGTAATGTTTTTATTAAATAGGTTGGCATGCCATAATTCACATACATTCATGGATAGAATGCCATAATTCTAAATATGATGACTGTAAACACTAAACAGGATGAGATGATATAACTATATGATGTCTTTATTAAATGGGTTGCCATGCCATAATTCAGATAGATGATGTGTATGTACTATGTAAACATGATGGCATGATATAATTCATATATATGATTTATATAGTAAGCAAGTAAGCAGATGGCAATCTATATATGATGTAAAAACTAAGCAATGCAAGACAACATGCATGACATGGGTAATATAACCCTGCCAAGTTTGAGCATAGACCTCAGGGGGGAAATAGGACTGGTCATCAGTCTCTGAATCCTCCTCTAAGGAGCTCTCTGTAGCCAGCAAGATGTCTGCTTCAGCAGGTAGCATTGTCTGCTCTGAATACCTTATTTTCACTCCAGATACTTCCATCACCGCTTCAATCACATACATGATGATTGGCTAAACAACATGGCATTGCATAATTCACATATATAATGCCTTTGCAACAAGATAGCATTGTATAATTCACATATATAATGTCTTGCAACAAGATGGCAATGCATAATTCACATATATGGTAATTAGACACTAAACAGGTGGCATTCACACAAAGCATGTCTAAACTAATCAAATGGGATAGCAATGCGAGACACCATACGCACGATATGAGCAACATAACCCTGCCAAGTTAGAGCATACACCTCGGGGGGGGGGATAGGACTGGTCATCTGTCTCTGAATCCTCCTCTGAGGAGCTATCCGTAACCAGCGAGATATGCGCTTCGTCAGATAGCATAGTCTGCTCAGAAGACCTTGTTTTCACTCTAGAATTTGCCATCACCGTGTCAAATGGCTTATGCACACGAAGAGCAGTTGAATGTACTAACATTGTTGACGAATGTAATATGTAACGAAAAAAAGATGGCCTGATATAATTTACATATAAGATGACTGGCTAAGTAGGATGGCATTGCAAAATTCACATATATGATGCCTGGCTAAACAAGGTGGCGTTGCATAATTCACATAAATGATGAATAAACTAAACAGATGGCATTCACACAAAGGATGTCTAAACTAATCAGATGACATATTTAATGTATAAAATAAGCAATGAAAGACACCATATGCATGATATAACCAACATCAGCATGCCAAGTTAGAGCGAAGACCTCAGGGGGTAAATAGGAGTTATCTTCTCCTTCTAAATCCCCCTCAGAACAGATATCTTCCTCTCGATTACAATCCTAAATGCATGGAGGGGGGCTGCCTTTGCGCCTACCATGGAGCGACGTCTGCATGAAATTATATTGCCATGCAAGGCTCGTCTCTTTTGCTCTACATGTTCAGTTCCATTGTTTACAATAACTGTCATGCATAGGAATAAAACATAGTGAGATTATGTAAGGAGTGCATGCAGAAATCCAGAGTGATGGTAGCAACCTGTGGATAGACCCAAAACCAATAATAGCAGGCAGATAATGGCTTCAGTTAATAAATACAGATAATGGCTTCTTTACTGTTTGTTTCCCACCCAACATGAAACTCATAGTAGACACCGGAGATTAACCAGATAGTAGATAGATACTATCGATAGCGGCCCCGATATGTACCCCACAACCATTTAAAAACTCAAGTTTGACCATTAGTTTGGAGCTGACTCAGAGTCTAATCGGTGAACAGGACGATAAAGTAGCATGTAATATTAAGCGATGCATAACGTAAGCATACACGAAAGAGTGCGACCTCTCTTGCGGACCCGTGTAGTCCTCGAGGTCATCTACTCGGTTGATGATGGTAATGCAGTTTTCATGGCTGCCAGCGGCGGGGAAGAAGATCTAAGGCGGCGAAAGACAGTCTGGAGGCCGGATCCCTGCTCTGTTGGACCCTTTTGTCGTTGGAGCAGCTGAGCTGGGGTGGACGACGGCGCAGCAGGACCAGGACAAACCACGCAAGGTTTTCTTTGACAACTATCTGTAAGAGAAGTAATTCTGTAAGGGCTCGTTTGAATTGGAGGATTCCAACAATGCAGGGATAGGAAATAGACATGAATAGGATAGGAATGCACGTGCAAAACAGAGAATTTAAAAACACAGGATTTCTGCCAATCTGGGTGTTTGATTCACAACAATTGGAAGATCACAGGATGCAAAGAAGCATGGTGAGATTAAGTCAAATCACAAAAAAATGTACGGTTATAATGCTATTATGCTACTATCTCTTAGTCTTGTGCTTCATGAATAGGAATTTGAAAAGGAGGACAAGTGAAAATTAAAATTCCTATGTTTTTTCTTTCAAGGAGACACTAAAGGAACAAATCCGTGTGCTCAGTGGACAATATATATAACATGTAGTGGAAAATATATATATAACATGTAGAGTAAAAAAGAGATGCAACAAGTGTACAACCTCTTTGGCGAAGCCATGTCGATCTCGGCATGATTGGGTTGGCCGGTGAGGATGCTCCGGCTGACTTTGCTGTTGGAGGAGGGGAAGAAGATCTTAGGCGTCTGGAGATGGAGCCCGAGGTACTGCTCCGCTGTGATGGAGGGTTTCGTCGTTGGAGCAGCTCCGATGAGTTGTACGAAGCCGAGGCTGAAGCAGGACAAGAGAGACAACAAACAATGTTAACCTGAGTGGAATTCTAATAGCATCTACAATACATGACGTAAAATAAATGACCACAAAGTTCTAGATGTAAAATACATCAGCCGCTCATCTCTGACCTTAACTGTCGAAACTGAACTTAACTGTCAAAACTGAACCTAACTGTCCAAACTGAATTTTGCTGTCGAAACTGAATTTTGCTGTCGAAACTGAACGCACTAGCAAGGTGAGGCTACACGTCGGTCGACTGACTTTTTCATCTCTGGTCAGTCGATTTTGCAGCCGTTGGATACGAAATCAAGGGCCTGCGGTTCATCTTCAACCTCCACCCCCTCTGAGCCGCCAGCCACCACTGGCCAAACAGCAGCCCCCCGCCGCCCGCGGCCGGTGGTGCGCCACCCCGCCCGCCCCGAAAACACTCCCCACCGCCGGTCCGCCGCCGCCCCGGCCATCCCTCTAGGCCCCCTCGTGCCGAGCTTTTTCTCCGGTGATCCCCACGCCACCGCCCCGCCAATGCCCCGCCACCGCCAGCGACCACCGCCCCCATCCTGAACCCTAAGATAGATAGTGGGGTACCTCTCCGGCGAGCCCCCTCCCCGCTGCGGCTGGTTCTTCCTTCACCCCGACGAGCCCACCCCTTGGAAATCGACTCACCCAAAAGTCGATTCAGTCGACTGAAGTGTAGCAAAATAGGAGCAGCATCGCAAGCAAGAGCAAGAGCGAGAGCAGCAGCGCGAGCAAGAGCAATAGCAAGAGCAGACCAGGCAGGGGACCAAGAGCAAGAGCAGAGCAGCAGCGCGAGCGAGAGCTAAAGCAGCAGCAGCTCCTACTGATGTGGACGTAGCCACCGAGCGAGCGATGCCGTGGAGGAAGTGGCCGGCGACGCCGCCGTGGATGGAGTCGCGCCGTGTCGGCTCGGGACCGAGCGCTGACAGCACCGTGAGATCGAATCAAGAAGAAAATGCGGCGATTAGTGTACAACCTCTTTGGTGGCGCCAATTAGGCCACAGCTTCATCCGAGGAAACGGTGATGATGATGCTCTTCCGGTGGTGCAGGTGAAGACGGCGGTGTGGGAATGGAGGTGGCGCGAAAGACGAGGGGAACGTCAGGGCAGCTCCTTGGAGGTGGAGGACGGGGTGGCTGAACCGGGACGATAAGATCGATGACGGATCCTCATCCGGTACGGTGGATGAGGGACGTCGAGGTGTTGCTGTGGACAACGTCGTCGGGGAAGAAGCTCCGGCTGGGTGGCGGACGGAGCAGGGTGTGGGGTTTCGTCGCGGGTTTTCGCGGCCTCGGTGTACGAATGGGTGGGCGGATGGGATGGCAGTGGGGAACCATGGCTTAGAGACGCGCTTGTCCGAAATGTGGGGTAAGTTACGAAAGTACCCCCCCCCTCCCCACCGATTTGAGGCGGTTCTTTCGGTTCAGGGGTACCACGGGCATTTCGCGTGTCGGGATTTCACAGGAGGTGGGAGTTTTCGCGCGCGTTGTAATTTCGGAATAGCAAGGCGCGGGTTGAGATGGAGGGAGTTGTCGGAGCACAACGAGACAAAGATATATCTTAAATATTTCGGGCTAACAAGGCGCGGGTTGAAATTTCCGGACAAGCCTAACGTGTACTGTACCAAATCAATGCGCACTACAAATGTCATTCAAAACTTTGAATTCATGTTATGTTCAATTAAAACTAGCAGGGTGACCCGCGCATTTGCGTGGCTAGATTTATTGAGTATTGTCATAGTTGTCGTTTCAGATTTCTATGTGATATATAGTGCATGGCTTTGGTTATTACTATTGTATAGACTCGCACTTATGTAAATCAACTAATGATTTTTTAATAAGAGGTTGGTGATGAATTATTGTTATTACTATTATTATTATTTTCATATAGATACATAATATGTGAGCACTTTGGTTAGATGTATTACAGGATAAACTCATATATCTATGTTTGGAGATAGTTCTAGGCTTTTTTTTCTTCTGTTAGTGACATGTGTGTTTGCTCACCTTACATCTTGTTAACGTCGTATTAGATTTTGAGAATTTATGGTACATAACTCTGACCATTATTTTCTATATGAGTGTTTGTACAAAAGCGATATGACGATAAGATTACATAAAATGAAAATAATATTATAATAATTTTATTTGACTAATCTAAATACCACATTCTTCTCAATATATACCTTTATGATTTAACATAGATATATCTAATTTTATTAAATATCTTCTAGATAATTTGGAACAAAGAACGTGATCTAAACATTCATTTCCTTCCTCACCAACCTCATCAGCAGTGCGACATTGCATTTAATCGTGTTTTTATGGGGGCCCACTCATCCAAATTTTCTAAATCATTCCAGCTCCATAATTCTCAACACAATGTTTATACCTTATGGTGGTGTCGATGCATGGTGTTTGCATCAAGTTTTATTACTTGGCACACTAAGAATATTATCACATAGTTGACATAATATCTGCATCCAACTATTTGGCATGACACAATGTTACATTCTTTTCATGATACTCTACCTCGTAGAGATGACACAACAATGGTCAGTCGATTCTTCTTTCCTAATGCTATATTTGTCCTTCATATTATATGTTAATCCTTACCAATCTACCAAATCTCACTTGCTTCACATCACCATGAATTCAATCTACCAATGATGATCAATTTATATAGCTTCCGTGCATCTCTAGTATTCGTGTTGAACTACTTTTATATACTACCAAAACCATTAATGTTGATACATTTCCTACACTTCTCATATTTTTCTGTTTGCCGAAGTAACATATACATGCCCAATCAACTTTGGCATGTTACATTGAATAACATTTCTTCCATTACTACATATTACATGATGTCGACTGGACGCAATTGCTATTTTTTAATTCCATGTGTAGTTTGTAGGTTGAATTGTATATATAATCTCTAGCTATTTCTTATACTTTGTGTACGCAGTGTCTAAAAATAAGGAAAATTGCTACCCGTTTTTCTTATTATAAATTATTATGTAGTAAACAGTTGTTGTTTTTATCCATATGATATGAAATTTGTATGTCATCAGACTATATATCTAAAGAAAATTTCCAACTAATAAGAATTTTCCGAGTCACCATGATCATCACTATAAAGTTAATGGTAATAAACAAATTATCAAATATGTCTTATCCAATCCAACTTCCCCTGGGATACAAACAGAAAAGCAAGTCCTCTAGTTATGGATGCAGTACTCACCACACTAAACATAGGAAGAACTAATTCAAGTAGAATTACAAATAGCGAGAAGTGGATGAAAAAGGGATTGAGCCGGTTAAGACTCGCAAAACATCATCTCTTAGCCTGATCATCGTAGCTTGTGTATCCATGTCGATATATCCAAGGGGTGTACAGTGACTTATTACAATACTTTGTTTTACTCTCAACCACTTAATTGATACATAAATCAACAATTGTATATGGTGATATATTAGGATTTCTTTTTCCAAATGTATATTAAGTGAGATGTCATTGCATGCATGGAATATGTGTGCCAACTATGACAGAGCCTTGCGGCCAATGCATTTATTGTGCTATCTTATAAAATGTTTAAGTTTGTTGTCAGCTACAACTTATGGAGCCGGTCGAACAAACAAACACAGTCGATCCCTATTTACCTTTTAGATGAACACACAGATCTTTGATATATGTATATATAAGTACACCATGGAAGAAAAAGCGTATAATATGTTTCTTGCTGATGCTGCCCATGATGTCATCAGTGTTTTTTATCTTTTCCAGAATCGTAGTTTTTGACACGAAAATGTTCTGCCAGGTTCTCTTTAAATCAGCATCATTATAATTAGGGTCCATGATATAACCGATGAATGAGATTATACAGTCTATCTGCATAAGTAAGCCAAAGTGAGTGCTTAATTTTTGTTAAAGGCCCACAAAAAAGAGTTAAGGTACATGCATATTTTTGTAGCATCTTGTAAGACTTTTTCGTCGCACATGTGTATTTACCCTCTAAGTTTTTTTAGTATGTATCAGCACCTATTAATAGTGGAATATAACCTTTTTGGGTTAAGATCTAGCGTGATATTGATAGGTTTTGTCTACCAACTTTTTGTTCTAATTTCTGGGCTTTATTAAGAGAGTGGGATATATTAGTGGGCTACAACAAAGACAGAGAAACGGAATTACATGCAATCCAAATGAGGCTTCGGTTAAAACGGGGTACTTTCTTATTTTAATTTATTTTCTATTTCTCGTGTCAGAGAACCCGTTGGATTCCGGTAAAAAAACGGAAGGATGGTTTTCTCAAGTATTTTTAATGATGGATGGCTTGCAAAATTAATCTTTTAGAACACTTGCTATATTAAGTGAAACATAAAAAAGAAAAGTAGCACATTTGCTCGCTGGATTTATTAAACGTATTGGCTATGACATCATCCATTATACCATACCTTGCAATTTTTGTGCAGGTCGGATGCAAAAAGAACGTCTTATGGTCCTCCGATTTGCATGTAAATAGGGACCCTAGCTGACCACGTGACATGACCAGCTCCC
Source organism: Triticum aestivum (assembly GCF_018294505.1). Taxonomy (NCBI): domain Eukaryota; kingdom Viridiplantae; phylum Streptophyta; class Magnoliopsida; order Poales; family Poaceae; genus Triticum; species Triticum aestivum. The sequence continues at coordinate 181,515,935 of NC_057801.1, forward strand.
GCCGTGCTGTAACAAAACGTATACATATGTATCTCTTTCCTTCTCTGCGTGGTCAAACTATTCCTTCTTTCTTTTGACAGATCGAGCTGGACTCTTCTTAATCCTTGATCGGCTCATGTGTTGCAATACCAACGTAAGCCTATGTGTCTGATTGTGCCCGATTCTTTTTTTTCTAGAAAGGCATATGAGTTAGACCAAAGACGTGTTGGACTATTTCTATGTGACGTGCCAAATTGTTTGTACTTGATATATTTGTATGTAACATTACATCTTCTAAATCTCAACCGTCTATATCTAAAATTAACGGTTGAGGTAATTTAATCTGTGTGGACGAACGTGGTGGCTTATTTGTCTTCTATATTATGTATATAATAGATATTTCGCTACGTATATAATGCATGCAACCTACTACTCAAATGAACGTTTTAGTGCATTCCAAACGTATATACTACCGCTTCAATATGAACTAAATTTGAATAAGATCTACAGTAATGATTGTTGTGAAGTCAAAGCATTTGAATTCGTTTCTCTGTTTTAATAAGATCTACAATCATCATTATTGTCAAGTTAAACCATCGTTTGTGTATTATCTTCACAGCACACCACATGATCAGTATCGAGTTACATATGAACTATGTGTACTATATGAACTCGAACTAGATTTTTTGAATCCACTTTATTTTGATTTCAAATCACATTACATTTCTAGCTCTAGCTAGATCTTCATAATCTAAACCATGTCTCATATGTATAATGTGTTTATCACATTATGTATGGTGCCCCGCCCCCTACGCCTACAAGTATTTAGATGTGAGTTGCAAACACCACACATTACCACAAATTCAAATAAAATGTGAGAATGTTCGATATATAGTATTGTTTAGATTGCTCGATATTTAGTTGTAAGCTGCAAACACCGCACATTATCACAAATTCAAATAAAATGTGAGATTGTTTGATGTATAGTATGGTTTAGATTGTTCGGCATTTAGCTGTGAGTTGCAAACGCCATGCATTATCACATTATGATATAACATGTGCACAGCACGTGTATCACCGCTATATTCATGCATGCAATGTTTAAAACACTATGATCTCCTATTCAAATATATGAATCCGCTTTCATATCAAATTATGATCTTTGTTAGTCTCTTACACCCACACAGTCCTC
>NC_057801.1:181517285-181518121 GCF_018294505.1 Triticum aestivum
CCGGGCACATTCATTTTTTCCTTTAGGTCGTTCTCCCAGAGTCTCCACAACTCCTTTCCGACACACACGATCGATAAACCTCTCCAGCGATGCCTGCCTACAGCATACACACACAACTTCAATCTCCTCCTTTATGTGTCCTTGCCTCGTGTCTCTCATATGGTCAAACACATGTGTAAACTCTCACCCCTCTTTTAATCGATCTCACAACCGCACACTCCTCCCCCTATCCAACTAGTAGTTGGGCCTCTCGCACCACCTCCTAGCTCCATTCTCTCTGTCTATCCGTCTCGCTGGGCCTTATTTGCCTCTAACAAATGGATGTACACCGATCGATCTCTCACTATACATATAACCAGCTAGGTCCTTATAACTTGTTTTTACCCACACATCGATCGATCTACCTCATTAGTTGTGTCTCTCCCTTCCTCCGACAAACAACAATTGATTCTACCGATCTAGTTAGGTTTGCTTACCAAACACATGGTTCCCCTTCATCATCCATGGATGCGTCCCGACAGATCTATCACGCACAGGCACACACAGAAACACATCCCCACTCTTATTGATAACATTGCAGTTCCACCCACGGTTTGTCTAGTAGGCCTCTCCCAACATCTCCGAGAAGCAACTCCATGACCCATCCAGCACTCTACCCCTCTCCCTCCCTCTCCCTCCCTCTCTCTCTCCTCTCTCTCTCCCCTCTCTCTCTCTCTCTCTCTGTCCCATTATATTTCCCGTCCTTCAGTTATGTATGGATGTCGACCGATCTCCCTCATGACATAGTTGGGTCTCTCCTTCTCAACACATATACGAGTCGTTCTACCTCTATAGTT
>NC_057801.1:181518348-181522663 GCF_018294505.1 Triticum aestivum
TCTAGTCATGTCTTCCTGCCACACACAAACTTGACATGTGCCCTCTAATGTTCCGGTAGGCCAGTCGCCCTATATCTCTGACTTGCACACACACACGCAATTTCGATGGCTCTCTTCATCGATCTCGCACCCATACTTGATCCTCTCTTCGACTCTATCGATAGCTATGACCCCTTCCTCTCTTCTCGTGGATTGCCCGACCCTCTATGTATGATATGGATAGGCCTCCATTTCAGACACATTGCATGCAAAATTTTGTTTGAGATGTCATCGACACATATTCCCACAAATAATTCACGAAATGAACCCCCCACCCCACCCCCAGCCCCCACCACAAAACAAAAAACACTCATGAACGCGGTTTGTATCTCTCACACACACCCACGTAGGTGGGGGACGTGCACGAAGAGAAGAGGTGCATGCACGGCGCACGTACTCCCGTCTTTTTCCCAACCACACTCGCGCGGGTACACGGTGGAGCTCATTTCTGTACGAAAAAGGCAGCCCACGTGGTAATTTGGCACGTGTACTAGTTGTCCACTTGGTGGAGGGAGGATCGTCTACCACGGGTGAACAAACAAATTGCGACTTGACGCGTTATGTTAAATTAAAAAAAAGAGGCAAACCATGTGGGGCCTACCTTAGAGGCAAGGCTCTATACACTGGAGTACTTTTGATGTGTCCCGTCAACTCGCAGAATGAGGAGAAGCTTGCTTAGTACGCCGTCTCCCCCGCCCATGGGCGCGGTGTCTCACAGGATGAGGTGAAGCTTGCTCCTCCCTCGCCCATGCGCGCGGTGGCTCGCAGGACGAGGAGAAAAATTTACTACTCCCTTCGTTTACTCCTCCCCTACTACCTTGGTTATAGAGATTATATCATATTGTTTGGAATATATATGTCCTTAGTAGATTTCAATATGAACTACTAGTACATACTCCAAACACTGATGTATATAGACGTATTGTGTACATTCACTCATTTTCCTCCGTATGTAGTAGCACTCTCCCTCGCCCCTCGACCCTCGCCCACGTGGTGGACGTGCAGCAATTCATTAAGTCTCATATAGCCAGAACGATGTATACTGCACTACCATTATTGCTCGACTTACCGAAGAGGCGAAGAGCCAATCGCAAGGTTAATATTTTGGAGATGCCAAGCGCAAGGTTATAGGAGAACGAGTAGTAGGTGCCGCGACATTTATAAATATTTTTTTTCAGTGGCACGTATGCAATATGATAGGTTCATATGGAGAGAAAAGGAAACCGCTCCACTATATACATAGTCAGGACGGGCCAGCCTACACGGTTGCTTGCTGGGGTTGCTCTCTTCACACTTTCTCGCACAAAACGACTGTGGCCACATCTCTAACATCCTGGCGGATCACGTCCGCTTGGGGAAGGGGTGGATGCTTAGTGTAGATGCGGTGTCCGTCGCCGACGGTGAAAACCCACTGTCGGCATGTCCTGATCAGGGGTCCCCGCCCTTCTCTCTCACAAAGCCGGTGAGGTTGCCTTCGTCCCTTGCTCACTGCCGCGACGTGGGCAGTTGCCGCCTCCCGCCGCCCTCCTCAAGGTCGAGCTACGTCCCTCAGGTACAACTTCCTTTACAGCCGGCTTGCACCACTGCTCCAGCTGCCCACATCACCCCCTGTGGATATTTCTCTACTTCTTTGCCCCGCACATACCTGATACCTCTACTAGCTTCTACGTACTGTATTTGTGATGAGTTTATGTCTCATCAACTAGTCCTAGTAATCTTATTCTAATCACGCTTATTCAATTTCTTTGCCACAGGGATGCTCATCTCGATTTTGGTGAAACTGCACAAAATGATCCAATGGTCAAAAGGTTGCAAACTTCATTTATTAGGAAGCTCGAACGTTGCCAGCAAATTGAAGCCTAGTCAGGGTTCACGGTTCAAGGGCTAGGGACTGCATGGATCCTTTTTTTCTTTAGCTGCCTCTGTTCCAAAATAAGTGTCAACTTTAGTAGTAGTACAACTTTGTACTAAAGTTTGCACAAAGTTGAGACACTTATTTTGGAACGGAGGGAGTACATATTTGCTATGATCTGTCAATCATTGAGATGCAATAGCATGCATGTTAGTCTCCTTTGTATTTGATGAAATGTTGCAACGGGCAACCTTGGACGCAAGATACATGTAACAGGAGCTGGAAGCTTCATAGCATTGTACAAATTTATCTCGCTGATAAATTACAGTACGTACTAGTACTATACTAGTACTTCCTCCTTTCCTAAATATAAGTCTTTGTAGAGATTTCACCATTAACCACATGCGGATGTATATAGATGCATTTTAAGTGTAGATTCATTCATTTTGTTCCGTATGTAGTTCACCTAGTGGAATCTCTACAAAGACTTATAGAAGTGCCATGCATGGTTATACTTATGTTATCTCGCAATTGATTCTTCACAGGAAACTACCATGCCATGCATGTTATGTAATCATGTTCTGTCCTCACAAACAAATTCTTCAAGGTAACAGACAGACCATGCATTGTTATATACTCGTGTTCTATGGGCAAAATTTTTGTGAGGATATTATTCTAGCCATTGATTGCTGAAGGGAGAATATAGGTAAGTACACATGGTAAGCATTAGAGGATTTCACTACTTCCAAATATAGAGTTCTCCATATGCACATTTACTTCCCTAATGTATGGTTAGATGAAACCAACAGTGTGGTGCATGCTTCTACATCATGAAAATGAGGAAACTAACATGGTCATTGATACACACTCATATTTAGTAGTAGTATATATATTACTATAAAACAAGGAGGATATCCATATATTCCTAACCGTTTGATTATTTGGGGTACAAATTGGCTGTAATGACATGGTCACAATCGCATGAATTAACTCATTCCAAATATAGCTGATTTACGGCGTCTCTAATACATTGCCATAGTTCTACTCAAATTCTGCTCAAACAAGGATATGCCAATCATCACAAAAAGTTCAAACAGTGTCATGGCGTCATCATTAACATGAGACAGAAACAACTTACACGCGCCGTCCCAGCAATACGTGGTGCCATCTGCTTTGTCGATCGCGTAGATGATGCCATTGTGTTCAATAGCATCATAGAAGTGTGTATCAGCTTTGACGATGATCCACTACGAACTGAGTTGTCTCCAGCTAAAGAAGGCACCGGCGCCGTGGTCGAACAAGGCAATTAGCTTGAAGTCTACGTAATTCGCATGTCGTGTGGGCACTTGGCAGATTACACTCTTCTGCAAAACAAGGTCTATCCAACTGACGTGGTAATCTAGATGACTTGGACCGCAATGGTAAAACTCTATATAATCCAACAGAGGAAGGATAATCTCATGGGAGGTCTAGAAGTTCATGAGAACCAACTTTTTACCGTCTTCTCTGAAGGCAGGCATCCAGTGGGAGTTCACGCCGACCCAGTACATACCTGCCAAGAAGTTTCGGGCGATGGTGATCGGATCGAAGTCGAGGGAAATGATGTACGGCGACCCACTACATACCTGCAAAGAAGTTTCGGCTAATGGAGATCGGATTGAAATCGAGGGGCATCGTATATGCCTCCGTATCATGGTGAGCAAATCTCACAAGACTAGATAGCAGCAAGCAGGGTTGTAACACCCCGAATGTATCTTTCCATATTTGTAACTCCAACTCTTGCCATTTTCGGCTATGTGTTGTGGTATTCCCTCCGTGGTTGGGTTTTTGTATTTTGTTTTGCATTTTGTTCATGTCATGCATCTCATATCATCTCATCATGTGCATCTCATTGGCATACGTGTTCGTCTCATGCATCCGAGCATTTTCTCCGTTGCCCGTTTTGCAATCCGACACTCCCACATGCACCGGCGCACCCCTCTTGTCTCTTTTCGTGAGCGGGTGTTAAACATTCTCGAAATGGACCGAGGCTTGCCAAGTGGCCTTGGTATAGCACCGGTAGACCGCCTGTCAAGTTTCGTGCCATTTGGAGGTCATTTGATACTCCAACGGTTAACCGAGTATCCACAAAGGCCTCTTTTGGGTTGCAGCCCAACACCCCTCCAAAACAGCCCAATAACCCATGTAAGTCACTCCCATGCTCTCCGTCGTTAGATCACGGTCGTGTGGGCGAAAACTACACCCCATTTGGAGTCTCCTAGCTCCCTTTACATATAAATATGTCCTCCCCTCCGAATTTCCGGGACCCGAAACCCTAGCCCCGCTCCCTCCGTGCGCTGGAAGTGTCCGTCCCGGGACGAACATCCGCGCCGCCGCCGCCCGGTGAACCAGGGCGCGCCACGTGGCACCCGGCCACCGCGCGCC